>NC_047154.1:26582900-26615400 GCF_009819705.1 Hippoglossus hippoglossus
TATTGTATGAATATATAAAAACAGAAGAGTGAGCGATGCATGTTTAACAAACTCTCACCATTTACATTCTCTTTTACTTTGTTGATATGAAGTGACCTCCTGAGATCAGAACGTCTCAGTTCCTGTTCCTCCTGTTCTGCCTGGTCATGGTTTCTCAGGAGGTTTCATTAACCTCAGTTGCTCCAGAGCGCTCATGGAAAAAAACAGACGCAGCAACAACAACAACCAAGTGAATTAACTTAGTCATCAATAAATAAAAGTTAATCATGACAAATAACACTTAATACGTCTTATTGAATTCCTTCAAACTCTTCATTACATATTTTATATCATCAGCCTGAAGAGACGTGAATTCAAACAGGAAGATGCAGGTTAAGACTCAAAAGCCTAAATAAAATCTAATCTAGTCAAAAATACAAAAATCACTCAGACAAATGTAAAAATACACTTTCAGTATAAAAAGCAGCTGCAGCTCAGAGTGGTGATCAACGTGTGTGCGTGTGTGTGTGTGTGTGTGTGTGTGTGTGTGTGTGTGTGCGCGCGCATGTGCATGTGTGATTTTATTGACATCACTTATTCATGACCCCACTGTCTCACACAGGTTCACTTAAGACCATTGTCACTACACACAGTTTGATTGGAGCTGATCTGCATGTCACCCTGTCGTGTGTGTGTGTGTGTGTGTGTGTGTGTGTGTGTGTGTGTGTGTGTGTGTGTGTGTGTGTGTGTGTGTGTGTGTGTGTGTGTGTGTGTGTGTTTGCCATAGCCTCACAGACGATAATTCAACCCTGGTGATTTTAATCAGAGCTCAGTATGTACTGTTTGTGCTCTGTGAGTTTGTGTGTATGTGTTTGTGTGTGTGTCTGTGTTATTGCGGTGTCTATGTCTGTGCTCTGTGTGTGTGTCTATGTCTGTGCTCTGTGTGTGTGTAGGATATCAGTGTCGTGGTCAAATATTGGCCGTGGAAACCCACAGCAGGTCAATATCAGTGGCTTCAGCTCATCCTCCATCAGCTGATCGGCTCCTTGTTGACTCTCTATCTCAGAAACATTCAATCTGTATCTACATGATTGTTTTGTTCTTTATCCCCAAACCGAAGCCGGGAGCTGGAGGCCGACTCTTGATCGTGGACTTCAGTCAGTCTCACATGACGTCCTTTTCTCTCTCTCTCCTCTCCTCCCCCCCCCCCCCCCCCCCCCCTAAGCTGACCAGAGTGCTCCTCTTGATCCCGTGGAAGCTGTTTGAAGAGTTCTCAGTGTGTCTGGCCGCTCTGACTGACAGCCGCGCTCCGCTGGCCGGCCCCTGGCCTGAATCCCCCGGCTTTGGGCCCCTGCAGCCGGCTCTCATCCAGGCCTGATCCCACAGAGGAGAGCTGCATCGCCGTCACCGTGGATTTGACAGTGCTCCCTCATCCCAGGGATGTCCAACGTGCTTTCACACAGGCTGACCAAACCCCCCCCCCCCAGCCTCGCTCCCCAGCACCAATTGGAGTGCCACAAGCGAACGTGTGTGTGTGTGTGTGTGTGTGTGTGTGTGTGTGTGTGTGTGTGTGTGTGTTGATTCCAATTGTTCACTCGGCCAAGAAGGTTTTCAGTTCTGTGGGTGAATTAACCGAAAGAGTAGCTCACAGATTTATGTTAAATTTGGTGGAACATTTGTCCAAAGGAGGACTAATGATCAGCTGGTGGCCTGGATAGCGCCACCTTATGGTCATTTATAACTTGTCACCTTTCCAGACCACAACTTTTCTGGCATGTCCATCTTATCATGAGAATCTCCTCAACAGGCACTGGCCTTTTTATACATTTTACTTTATATTATATTTTACATAAACAGGTATTAAGACACCTTTTACAGGTGTTGTTCATTCTTCACTTCACAAGTTTATTTTCAGACACAACATCAGTATTTTCCATCATTATCTGACGTCAGCTCATCCAAATCAAGTGCAGGAAAAGTAAAGGTGTCTTATATTAACATTTATATTAGAACACGAACAAAACATCACCCGAAACTACAAAATCTTTATTTTTCACTTTCTTAAATATATTTTTGAGAACTTTTAACAGAAGTGTGCCCTGTGGTTTATTTACATCTGGAAAAAGCTGCAGCTGTTTAGTCTTTTAAAATAAAAAATGTCTGCCCTGTGAGGAGCAACTGAAATGAACTAAATTCCATTCGCCTCCTTTTTATTGGGATGAAGATAAAAACTACGTCACGGCTCGAAACCTTTGATAAACTCAGCTTTGTGGAATTTGGATGAACCGGTTCTCTGCAGATTATTGAGAGGAAATGTCCAAGGTTCTTTATTGGGACAACCAGTGGATCATTAGTGAGACAGACGGGACATTGACTGGGTCAGGAAGTGGCTGGAGTGTGTAGACACAGAAGTGTCATTGATAAAACCTCCTCCAGTCCCAGACGAGGAAGGAAGCAGCGCAGGGGGGAGACGCTATGGATCCAGTATTGGGACCGGAGTCCAGCCACTGCCTGCCATTGATCAGGATCACAATCAATCAGGGAACCATCGAGCAGCCTGCTCCCAAAATAGAGTGAGAGAGCACCTGAGAGCGAGCGGAGACCAGGGTCAGCCCGGAGTCACAGCTGACCGCCCGGAGACACTGTCCCCCGGCCCGATGGCCTGAGGCAGGAAGTGGACCAGAGCGTTAACCCCAGATATGTGTTTCAAAATGGAGTTTACAGGTTTATTCCACTCGACCTCTGACCCTCAAACCTTATTGACATGTTTCCTTGTTCATGGGTCAAATCCTCGTCCCTGGAGCCACAGATCTTTCAGCTTAATGCACCAGGTTGAAGCAGCTCAACCATGTGACGTGTGATGGAGGGAAACCTGAACTGAGGAACATTAAAGAACGATTGAGTGACAGGAAGATCAGGACAAGTGCTCAGAGGCTAATTTAAAGCAACTTAAGTGGATTTTTCTATTGATTTTAGATGTTTCCTAGAAGGTTTTCAAACCAGGGGTTTTCCAGAGTTTTTCTCTCACGTATGAAGAAGCAGCAGCAGATCGTCGGGGTCAGACTCGACCATAGAATCTTGGTGGAGCCACACCGGCGTCGGCCCTCATCACCAAGAGATCTGGAACCTCCTCGTCTTTCCAAGTCGACGTCTTCGTCTTCCACGTGTACGGCTCCTCTTCTTCATCCTGAGATATTTGTGTTCTTCCAGTTTCACGTCCGTCATGTTGAGGGTTTTATTTTTAAATATCTCATATCCATTCCTACAAATCTAATATAAAATACTCAAAAAGTTGAGTTAATAAGTTAAACTTTTAAAACTCACGTTAACCAAAGAAACTGACCCATATAAAAAAATATATTTTTCAGTTTATAGCTCAGGTTTCTCGACCGGGGAGATAAAGAGAAGCTTTAACAGAGACACCTACAAATTCCTGGACATACCTGTGTTGCACCCGAGAGAATAAAACTCTCTCCTGAAATGAAATATCACTTTAAGCTGCTGTTTTGGAGCCAGTGAGCCACTGGTGCAGCCGAACTGGAGTAAATCTTCCTGGGTTTGTGTGTTAAAGCCTCTGAGAGAGAGAGAGAGGAGGAAGAGGAGGAAGAGGAGGAGGTGGAGGAGGAGGTGGAGGAGGGCAGAGCGAGGCCGGCGGTGAGACGCCTCGGTCCTGCCCACGGGAGATAAGTGTCTGTCCCCGTCACCCTCACACAGCAGACCCTGAGTATATGTACAGTATGTATATGATATGGAGATGCACAAACACACACAGGATCCAGATTAACTGCTGCAAGAGGTTTACACAGGCCTCACATCCTGAGCCCAACACACACACACACACACACACACACACACACACACACACACACACACACACACACACACACACACACACACACACACACACACACACGTGAACACATCCAAAGATAGCGTTTAATGTGGGGCGGACAGCGAGCATCCGGCGGTGGCTGTGTGGAGAATCGGCCTGACTAAGCTCTGAATTTACATGGCTAAGCAAAGTTGTTAACCCTGGGAGGCAGGGCCAGAGAGGGAGCTAATGGGATTTCTCTGTTAATGAAATTTATGAAAGAGAGTGAAAGAAAGGGAGCGGAGACGGGATGGAGAGATAGAGGAAGTATCGTGGAGGAGGGAAGACGAGGGGAAGGCCAGAGGAGCAGAGTGAGAGTCACACGCTCCTCTGTTTGTAGGAGGATGTTGAATGGACGAGATTATATTAAAATAAAAACTCCGGTTGAAATCTACACATGAATCTTTGAGAAACTTCACAGAAATCTGAACAAAGCAAAGTTTACAGGCAGATTCATTCAGTTCAGTTGCTTCAGACTGAAGGCACGTTTCCTACTCAGCCTTTTCGTTTCTCCAGACATTTTCTGGATCTTTTCCTTCCAGCCCGTTAATATAAAGATACGACACCAATCTCCTGCTAAAAGACAAACTCAGCAAAATGTCTGCATCCAATTCTCTGAGTCACGAGATCGGAAAAAATAAATCACATGAGATTATCCAAAAACATGCAAACATGCGGCTGAAGCTCCAGACTCCAGCTGACGGGTCTGGTCAGGTCACTTCTATATAACGACACTTTTACAAACTCATTTGAACTTTGAACTTGAGTTTCTCATTCATACGGAGACACATTCACATTTCATACATTTTTAAAACTTGCAACAGAAACTGTGTCGTGGTAAAAACACGTAACAAAGATTTAATCCGAGCTACTTTTTAACAAACACACACACTTTAGTAAAAGCTGGGTGTTATGACTCCTCTCCAGTTCAGTGAGACGTCAGCTCTGTTCAAACAGTCAGTTTGTGTTTCCTCTGCAGGTTCAGTGCCAGTCGCCCTCCGGCTGTGTGAGCTGCATCTCAGCCTCTCATCACAAACCTGCAGCGGCCAGGAGGTCTCCTTCCCCCGGTCGGCCCCCGGACTGAGTGGGCAGGAGATTGTGATGATCGGAGAGGAAGCAGGGGCAAGTGTGTGTGTGTGTGTGTGTGTGTGTGTGTGTGTGTGTGTGTGTGTGTGTGTGTGTGCTGATGGTGGAGGAAATTACCCCCGAGTCTGCACCTTCTCCTGCGTAAACACACACACTTGGTTTCTCTGGGTTTGGTTTTGCTGTTTTAGTTTGATGCTGAGGCAGATTTCTTCATGGGCCCCCCCCTTCTCACCCTCTCATCACCACACACACACACACACACACCCAGGATGTACCCCCCCCCCCCCCCCCCCCCCCACACACACACATCACCCCTTCGCACCTCTCTCGCCCTCCGAACCCGGCACAGTCAGCATCGGCGTGGCGACGCCAATCGATGCTCCGCGCCCCGCTGAGCGTGTCCGCACAAGGCCGAGAGAAGGGCCCCTCCGCAGGGGATTGTGGGAAATCTGATTTATGATGCCCGCAGTGTTGCTGACCACTAACTTTTGCTCCCTCTCTCGTAGTCTTTCCCTTTGTCTCTCCATCTGTCTCCCCCGCTCTCGCTCTCCCCTCTCCGTGACTTACCTGTTTAACTCTCACTTCCCACGTTGTCGTTTTATGAAAATGAGAGAGAAGCATCTGGAGCCTCCGAGAGGAACCAAAGAGAAAGGAGTTCTCTGCCGTGGGGCGATACGTTGGGAACCTGGGCAAAAGGGAGCGACCTGGGGATGAGAGGGGGTTTGTTAGGGAGGACGAGGGGGAGATAAAGATGTGCAGAAAGAAAAGATGATTCCATTTCATAGGGATCTGCTCGCAGGAGGACGGGGATGTAGGGAGGATTTTCACGGCTGCTTTGGTGCTCAGCCTCTCTCATCTGCTGTCGTCTCTGCCCTGGTACTCCTGGTGACGTTTTAACCACCAAGCAGAGACAGTTTTCTGTTTCCCAGTAAAGATCTGAACGTGTGCAGAGGCATGTTAGGCTACAGGAGCCAGGAGAAGTTTTTAATGATATTAAATATCAAAGCCTTCCAAAGTGAAGCTCCATCATCTGCAGGGAGGAGCAGTGGAGGCATCAGGAGGAACATGTGGAGTTCAGAGGCAACTTCCCAGTCACAGCTTCAATCAAACAATCTCTTGGCCCCATTTAAACTTGCATTAAAGTGCATTGTGGGTGATGGGATCCCAGTCAGTGTTTGATCACCTGAACCACCGATCCCAGTGGTGCTCACAATCCAATCAAGTTTTACTAAACTCCTCCTGAACCTTAAACCTGTAACCAGTTTGTCCTGATGATGCAGCCTTTTACCTTTGCTGTATTTTTAAATACCACAAAATACCACTAACAACCTTTACAGTTAGATACTGCAATTTGCATGGCATTGTGGGTAAAGCGTGTGATGCAATACGTCATTTACAGTAACTTACAGTGACGGGAACATTGTAGTTAAGACATCAGCGGTCGTGGTGTCTCACAGGCGGTGGGGATGGATTTGAGCTGGATTGTTCCCTCGGCCTGTTTATGATTCATGTTCATGAGACTTTGGACCAAATAATCTGGTGGCACTGATTTTTACTTTCCATGCGTTTTGTCTGTTAAACTTTTGATCTCCAATCAGATGTGTTTTATTTATGGTTCATTAGAACAATTAACGGAAATGTGTTTGAGAGATGAGTTTCAAAGACGAGACTGGAGGAGCTCTGACCTGCAGATGCTGAAGGAGTAGTGAGGTTCCCCCTGACTGAATATTGCTTTTATTTGAGGCACTGTACAAATTAATTTAGTCAAAGGCTAAGTTTGAGTTTGAGCCACACAAAGTAAAACATGAAGTTTGGGACTAACCTCCTCTGAGGTGTCTCAGACCCACTGGTCCTAACAGAGATCAGCGCTGTGATCTGATTGGACAAACTACCAGTCTGTGCACGGGACTCTGATTTGTTTTGCAGTTTAAATTCCGCTTAAATCTTCAGAATTCCAAAACACCAGCCTGTGCAGACTCCTCCCATCATCTGCTGAGTGACAGTCAGAGTGTGTGATTGGGTGTCGGGGGCAGCAGGGGGTCTCCCAGCCCCTGCTGCCTCCTCCTCAGGACACTCACTCACTCCGTCTCCTCCACATCACGAACACAGTAAATTAGAAAGTTAACGCACTGATGGGGCGGAAGATTACCTTGCTGCTGTTGTCTCAGTGTGTGTGTGTGTGTGTGTGTGTGTGTGTGTGTGTGTGTGTGTGTGTGTGTGTGTGTGTGTGTGTGTGTGTGTGTGTGTCAGCAGTAAACGCAGCTCCCCAAACAGCAGGGGGTGTGCATTATACTAATGTGTGATTAAACACATCCATGCATGTGATTGGTTGATTTATCTGCTCTGACAGTTGTAACTGGTTGGTTTTATGGATCAATCATGAGGCGGTGGAGGGGGCGGGGCAGCGGATACATGCTTGTTAGCATAGTAAAGTCTTATTATTGTAATTCTTCACCGAGTCAGAGATTTAAGAATCAAGGGAAAATATCAATGTGTCTGTGCAACAACAGACCATGTTTAATCTCACTGTGTGTTTCTATCCTACAGTTTAACACAACCACAACCGTTTCATTAATATTTATATATTATATCCAGGTCATATAGTTTGTTTTAAATTTAATTTAAAGACTAAATGGTAAAAAACGAACATGACGTTCAGAGTGAGGAGCAGAAACAAAAGAGGAAACTTTCTCTCTTTTCTAACTCGTCTTCACGAAGCTGCTGCTTTAAGGACTTTTCACACGAGACACGTTTTTCATGCAATAAATTCACATGTTCTTAATATTTTCATCTGGTCAAGTTTCCACATTTCAGTCCTGACACGTCTCACCGATCAGAACATTTTGAGGCAGTAGAAAAACAACTTCCTCTTCTATCAAATCTCATATAAAGTTCAATTTATTTCATATATTTGTCTTCAGCTGTTGCTTATTAGTTCTTTAAAAGGAAGTGAGCTAAAAGAAAGTTCCAAAAATCTTCTACTAAACGTTGCTGCCTGTGTTTGTGTGAAACGACTCTACACATTTCACTGTGAGATAAATAACTCGGGTCATGGTTTGTATTACCGGTACGATCCTGTTTGTTTCTGCTGTGTAAACTGTGATCGGCCTCCGTGATGAAGAATCATTTAATGGTCTCCCTCCCTGTGAGTTGTAACTCCATAATCACTGATAAAGGAAGATGTATATTTAATACCTCATCTCGTGGTGCTGATGATGTGGCATGTTTTGAAACACTGGTTTCATAACTATATCAATACCTCATCTCTTTTTCATGCCATTGATGGTCGTCTCCCTCCAGAGGAAACATCCGGCCCGGAGGCGAACAGAAGCACTTAGCTCGGCTTATTTCAAAACCATGATTCAAATCTGCTGCATCGCTTTATTAGGACATCACCACTCATCAAGACCACACTGTCATAAAGCACAAAGTATGCATGGGCGGCTTTATGTGGCTGTTTGTGGTCAGCTACCTGCGGAGCTGGGAGGATTTCACAGGGCGTTAAGTCGTGTGTGATCTGATCCAGGATCCAGCGTCGCCGTGTTGTGTTCCACTCGTGTTTATTGAATCTGCCGAAGGGGAAAGTTTGTTTTCACAGGCTCCGCTGTGAGACTAAGCAGTTGTGACATCTCCACTACCCACAATCCCCTGCGGGAGGAGCTGGCTGTTAGCGATATTTCCCCGGTGGCGGCCTGGGCCCGGGCTTTACGACGTGTTACAGCAATTAGATCTCAATTAGCTGAGGAGTAAACACACACACAGTTGTTAGCAGATGTTAAAAAAAGGGTCCCAGCGTCTCCGGGGCCTTGTTTGAACCTCAGGGTCCCGTGTGGGTGTCCTCACGTCCCGAGGGCGGGATTCAATCACACACACACACACACACACACACACACACACACACACACACACACACACACACACACACACACACACACACACACACACACACACACACACACACACACACGTGGGAACAGGCCGGAAACAACAGGGACGACAAACACACACATTGAAACCATGGGGATGCGTTCAGGCGTCCAGGTCTTTTTAAAGAAACTGTCTGAGTTTATATCTCCTTCCTCCCTCTTTTCTTTTCTCTCCTCCTCCTCGACTTTCCTTATCTCCCTTCTTCATCTTGGCGCCTCTCCCTCCTTATCTCCTCCTCCCTGTTTCCTCCTCACCTCACCTCCTCTCCATCCTTATCATCTCTCCTCTTCCCTCCTCAAAGTCTTTTCATCCCTGTGATGGAAATCTGGAAATACAAGAGGCTGGAACACCAAATTTGTCTTTGTATATTTGAATAGGGGCTTTCTGCAGAAAGAGTCACAGGGATCTCAGAGTGAAGATGCAGAACAGTCAAATGCAAGGATCTTATATGGGAGAACTAAGGCTGTTTGTCGGAGCCAGTTCAGACTGGTTCTGTAGGCGCAGTTTGAGAAAGGAATCAAAACACAGAAATCTGATTAACATATGTTTATTTGGATATAGAGCAGACATACATTCAGTTCTTTGGAGAGTAAATAAGTGATCAAAAGGTTATATAGGTTTCAGGTCATAAAATTATTTAGACATGTTATATAGGTTTCAGGTCATAAAAGTATTTAGACATGTTATATAGGTTTCAGGTCACAAACACTTCAGGTCATAAAAGTCTCAAACAGGTCTGCAAAAACTTACTTTTCAACTACAGAATAGGTTTCAACCACACTTTGTTATTTTTCCACTACATCTCTTATCTCCTTTTCTCTCTTTGTGGCCTGACCTCTTCTTAGTGTCTCCCCCTCTTCTCGTCAGTTTCTCCTCACCTCATCTTCTCCTCTACTATTTTTTATCTCACCCTTTCTTCCTCTCTTGCCCTCTTCTTCCCTTTTGTGACCTTAACTCACCTCTCTCTTTATTATTCTTTTCCTTTCTCTCCACACCTGCTCTTCCATCCTCTCTTTTACTCCTCTTCACCTCTACTCTCCTTCTTACTTTCCTATTCACCTCTCCTCTCCCCTCCTCTCCATCCTTTCCTCCTCTCCTCCTTTCCTCTCCATTCTCTCCTTTCCTCTCCATTCTCTCCTCTCCTCTCCTCTCCTCTCCTCTCCTCTCCTCTCCTCTCCTCTCCTCCCTCGTGAGATAAATGGAGGCATTGATCAAAATGGCCCAGTAGAAATATCCTTTGTGATGGGGTTGCTGTCCATCAGCCTGTTGGCAGCAGTCACCTGCAAAGATGGAGAATCTTTCTGTCACTTATTAAAGCATTCGAAGAAATCAGGAATAAAACAGTGACGGTAAAGAGAAGGATGACTCAAACCTGCACTGTGTAGGTCGTAGCGTACCCAGGTCCATTGAAGCGTTGAGAATGACGGCAGGTCACAATGATCGTATTATGGTCTTTAACCTCCAGCGTCAGTGTATCAATATCCGCTGGCACTGTAAGAAAGTTAATAAAAACAGTTACAACACTGTATGCATCCTCCAAAAAAGTGATATTTCAACACTTTAACAGTATAATGAAGTGAAATAGGGGACTTATATTTATTTTGCTGCAGATCCAAATAAAAAAATCCAGATCTAGTGAATTTAAATGTGGTTTCCTAAGAAGTCTGTTGGTCAGGTATTAACTCCACTGAGTGCCGGTCTAGTTGTGCTACAAAAAGTACAGCTGGTTTCATTCTGTTGGTCACTGACCTCCAATGTCAGTTGTCAGTTCAACAGAAAAGGGTGTCATGACGGGAAGGTAGTTGTAGGTGGCCAGGACCTTGCAGGTGTAGTCCGTGTATGGCTTCATACCAGGAATGTGGCAGGTTCCTCCTGAAGGCGGTATGGAACCTGTGACACAGTTTCACACGCTGTTAGTTTATGTTCTAGATAACAGATACAAAATTATAGCAACATAAAACAGCACTTTGTTTTCTGCTTTTTTTGGGGGGGGTCAAGTTTCCCATTAAGTAAGAACATTGTTTATTAAGCAGTTCATATCACCTTTGCAGCCCTGCAGGCTTAAACTATTTCAGTCAGACAACTCACGTTTTAAATGTTTTTCGCATTGGCAGAACATAGTTTGTGTTTAGACCCCGACTTCATCACTCCCCCACATCTGATTACATACATATGAGCAAATATTTGTAACCTTCTGTTGGAGCCTGGAGGTGGAGGCTGGGGAGGGGGAGGGGCTGAATCAGCCGCCAGCAATACTGACCCAGCAGCAGGGGGGCAAGAAAAAGGAGTGATAGACAGGGTGTGTATTAAAGAGGGTTGTGGAGAAGGAGACTAATCACATGATTAGAGTGGCGCAGGTCGAGTTGACTTATTATATACATTATGTGACTGGTAGGAAAGCAGACTAGGAACATTTATGTAAACTTCTTAAAATACTCTCCAATGACAATATAATCACAATGTTGTTTTTTTGCTTGTGTACATGAAACTGTACATAAAGATGGACGCCACGACTCCACCTCCTCCTGTTGTGCAAAACTGAAGCCAAAATATCTTGTACATGGGGGCGGCCATCTTGTGCTTTCGACTTAATTTGGAGAGTCTGAGCAAGCCATGGTTGCAGCGTGTAGCCACGGCATCAAGATCCCGTCGATACACACGCTCGACCAATCATGAGTCAATCCCAGCTGCCAATCATGACGTTTCATCCTGTCTGTACAGCATCGAATAACTAATCAAAACAAAGCTTACAAGAAAAACGATAATTTGGATCAGTGTGATAAGATAACATCTATAATGACAGAAACAATACTTTACTTGACTTTTTTACTATTCTGAGTTTTTTTGTGTATGTCCGTGTCACATCTGCTAACATGGAGAAGGCCGGGTTCATGACCTATACTGCAGCCGGCCACCAGGGGCTGATCAAGATGATTTGGATTCACTTTAAGGGAGCTGTTACGTCGTTCATCTTTCAGTCTATGATGTAAACCTATAGCATGCATAAATGTTGGCGTGGAGCAATGTAAATGATCGAAATGTCCACATTACATTTCTATACTCCAACGAATGAGTGAAACGATCTCCAGCATCTTCAGAAGGGAAGAAAAGAAACAAGGAAGAATAAAAGCATGAGGGAAATAATCTATTTCACTTACCCCGTACACGTCGGTGTCGATCTTCACAGGTGCAGCGGTACGAAAGCTTCGTAAGATTCTGAATCACGTCTTTACATCTGTGACTGGTCGTGTTCCAAGTCAGCTGAGAGGATGTGTCGGTGGTGCTTTTACTTGTGAAGACTATTTCGAGATCTGCTGGGACAAGTTAGACATGTGGAACACAGACCTGAGTACTGACATCACAGTCATTCAGTCCCCAGTGTCTGAGGATAAAAGCTGTCGTCCAGTCAACGTCTACATACCACAGTCGATCCGGACGTTAACTTCAGTTGTGTTGTATACGGTGACATTGTTGTCCTTGATGTGACCGATACAGTTGTAGTACGTGAAAGGCTCCAGGTTTCTTAGCCTCATTGAATCTTTCAAACCATCGGTGGTGACCTTCATGATGATAGGACACGTTAAGACACATTGATTATGTTATTAATCTTATTATTATACTATCATATAATAATTATAACGGGAAAAATTCCATATTCATTAATGTAAATTCACTAGAAGGAAACCACTGTTTGTTGCATTAAGCAAGGAGTTCAGACGATACGTCATATTTATTTTCACACTCATTTTTGAGCATTGATGTTTTCATGAGTAATTAAGAATCTTTAGGTCACTTCAGTTTAAAGTGAAACTGTAAATTCATATCATCACCTCTTTCAATGTAAATCTATGTATAATGTTGCAGACACACAAAGACTTTCCACGTACCACGACAGGTGTAATCAATGGAGAGGTTGCAGTTTGGAGGTAATTCTGCTTTAAATTCTGCAGGAAATATTGTTGGGGCAATTTGTTTTATGCTTTCGACATCTAAAAAAATCTGTGGAAAAAGAAGAGCAGACATAAAACATGAGGAAATAAGTTCAAAAGGACATGCATTTCAAAATAAAAGTACAAACTGTTACGCATGCCGAGGGTGATGCTTCTGTGGAACTGAAAGGAAGTGTTGGTGCAGGATGTGAAGGTCAAAGTCATATTAGAGCAGAGGTCATCAGAACCAGGTTTGAAACAGACGGTGTTGTTGCCACATGGCAGATCTGGGATCATATCTGGAGTCGTTTGTAAAGAGCTGATGTCCCATCCAGTTCGGTAACACACGGATTTGCTTCTGTGAAAGTTGCAGTTGGCAACTTCAAAGTCATCTTCACCTGAAATACACAAGGGATTCACAAATATCTGCTTGTTTTACACACAGTACTATCTTTTAATTTGAAAAATGAATTTAACCAACATAAATTCTTTTGACTCACTTATTGGATCTGTCACGGGATCATTTACAGTAATGCGTCTGCAGGGCGTTGGTTGGACTCTATCGCCAAGTGTCACATGATGCAGGGCTTCAGCTGTTTGATTTCATGGGAGGAATGTTGATTGGAATGAGGAGCTGAGGATATTGCTTCAGTCGGTGGTTTCCCTTCTTCATTAATCATGATGAAGGTATGAACAGGGATAACTGCCGAGCTCGTGATTCAATCTGGAGGCCGTACTTGATGGGTTGTACAGTGTAAGAACCTGCAGACAAAATCAAGAGAATTCAAATAAAATAGGTCATAGAAAAACACGGACACCAGATAATAACAATATGATTACCTCTGCCAAGGAGGTTATGTTTTATTTTTTATCATTAGTATTTTTGATATGTTATGAATCACTGTTTTCAAACTCTACCTTTTACTTTGCAAAGCACTTGGGTCAACCGACTTGTTTTAAATGTGCTTAATAAATTAAATTGACATGTTTTCATCTGTTTGCCTTTTTGTAAGTTGGCAGGATTATGCAAAAAATTATAATTACTGGACGGAAAACTTGATAGAAGTTTGGTCCGGTCCGGAAATAAATATTAAATTTATTTGTATTATTATTACTACTACTACTACTGATAATAAGAAGAAGAAGAAGAAGAAGAAGAAGAAGAAGAAGAAGAAGAAGAAGAAGAAGAAGAAGAAGAAGAAGAAGAAGAAATATATATAAATATAAAAAAAATCACATGTAAGTCAAATAAGAAGACAACAGATTTTACGAAACATAAGAACATGTTAAAATGACATTTAAAAGAAAAGGAAATACAAAAGTAAACAGCAACATTACATTTAAAAAGATTCTAGATGAAGAAAATCAGTCAACTTCGGGGGAAAGATATTTTGGAGCATATTGGTTCAGAACCAAATAAAAATCCAAATCTGGTGAATTTAAATGTGGTTTCGTAAGCAGGTGAGGTTTGTATTCTGCTCAGGGCCATTCTAGTTATAATATAAAATGTTCCAGAGAATATATGATTTTATGAACTGATACTCACACTCTAGGGTGGGAGCTGGAGGACGATGCACTTCAAGGAGAAAAGAGGAAAACAAAACATCACAACGACTGGTGGCTTTACCCAAACAACAGCGACTTGACCACTTTCAGTCACTGATCATTTCATTGTCAACAATTGTTGTGGCTTCTACATAAATGTTGTGGCTACTAAACTTGTGTTGTGGCTTTTATATTTGTGTTGTGGCTTCTACATAAATGTTGTGGCTTCTACATTCGTGTTGTGGCTTACTTGGTGTTTGCAAATAAATTCTGTTCACAGAATAACTAAATAAAACGTTTCTTGATTTCTCGACTAATTAGAGCAACAACTAAATGAATTTTATACATTAACTTGTGTTTTCTCACTCACCTGGTACAGAGGGCGTTTGACCTGGAATCACAGAAGAGAGGAATTTTGTCAACTGTTGCGTTGCATTTTTTTATTTGTCATAATAGTGTAGCTGAATGTAGTGGAGAATATGTCAGATCAGTGGTTTTTTAAAGAAATTGAAGCTGGTGCTCGCACGCTTTTTGGCTTTTTGGCTTTTTGGCGCTGATCTGACAACTATAAGACTTTAGAATTAAATTTGATACTGACAAATACGTTTATTGGTCTAATACTTATATTTGTTGTGGTCTGCTATATATGGTAAAATCCTATTATACATACTTATTTTCCTATGTCTCTCTCGATAAAGCAACTTTTATATCTTAGACTTTTATCTGGTTAGGTGATTACAACAATTCAATTATTGAAAATATACATTTCACTGCTCCTGATTCAGATTCTGATTCATCGCCACTAAATGACCATGATCATCATCATTTAGAACAATGATACGTGCAAGGACTCAACGTTACTATTACATTACAGGTGATTACTTACATTTGCCCAAACCAATGATTCCAGCCCAGAGCAGCAGGATCTTGACGCCATGTCCAAGAGTTAGGGCGCGTCGTTTCAACTGATTTCCAGTGGTGAGAATGAATATACCGTAATAATAATCTGTGTGAAAACCTAAAGTATATCTGGCCTTTATTTTAAGCTCTGGAGGTTTATGTAGGAGTTGAGGCAGGAGGTGTGGTTTGGATGAGAAGCTGTGTCATAGCTTCCCTTTCTTTCCTTCAATTTCTATCATCTTGGGTTGTTGCTTCCTCCTCTCCTCTCCTCTCCTCTCCTCTCCTCCCCTCCCTTCCTCTCCTCTCCTCTCCTCTCCTCTCCTCTCCTTTCCTCTCCTCTCTTCTCCTCTCCTCTCCTTTCCTCTCCCCTCCTCTCCTCTCCTCTCCTCTCCTCTCCTTCCGTTTTCTGCTGCACATTCACAGACAGAAGAACATGTTGAGGAAGCAGCTTCCTCAGACGCCACAGCCACAGATCACATTGTGACCACCAATGAGGGACAGAGTCTAACAGTCAGGCATCGTGTGAAGACATGGAGGACGACTCAGAGTCAGATAGTGAATCCTCTGTTGGGACCCCGGCTAGAAACACTTCTCTTTACACTCTAGAAGAAATTAACAGCTTCCTGGACGAAACCTTCGGGAGGGCGGTTAAAGCAGAGGAAAACTTTGAAGACAGTGATACATTTATTAGATCTGTGGCTGTTTTGAAAAGACAAGTTGGCTTCAACCAGCTGGATGAGAAGAAACGCTTCCGTCTTAAAAAACAACTTCTCTAAAACCACGAGAAAGACCAGGAGTTCATCAAAATGATGTTTCTTCCTTCTTCACTGACTTCTGTATTTTTTCTGTCCGTTTCTCTGCTCTGATTTTTCTATGAGGAAATTAAAAACAGGGTCGCTAAACATCAATGGAGGAAGAGACAGTAAAAAAAGAGCAGTAATAGCTGAGAGCTCAGAAACACATTGATGTGTTATTTTTGCAAGAGACACATACGACACCTGGAGATGAAGTAGACTGGGGCTTGCAGTTTCCCCTCCCTGTCCATCACCCCAGCTGTAGGGGAGTGGCAGGAGGGGGGTGGTCAGCTGGTGTCCATCCCAACTCCTCACCTGGACAACCTTCAGTTTACCAGACCTGTGTAAAGGTTCACAATTTGCACTCTCTGGAAGGGACGAGAGAGTCGAGGTGGACTGGACTTTTGGAACCTGGCGGTCCTTGTACAAGCTGCCCATCGAATAACGGACAGCAGACCTCCAGTGGAGGGTAGTGCACGGGGCGATAGCTACAAACAGATACAGAGCGCATCCCGTATGTATGTGTGTATATATGTGTATATATAAATATATGTATGTGTGTGTGTGTGTGTTTGTATATATATATATGGAAAGAAAAACTTTATTATTTACAAACCTTGTTTTGTGGGTTTACATTTGGTGGTTGATGTAAGGAGGGTTTTTGTTCCTGGAAATTCACAATAAATGGATTTTCAAAACCTCTCCTCCTCTCCTCTAGTCTCCTCTCCTCTCCTCTCCTCTCTCCTCTCTCCTCTCCTCTCCTCTCCTCTAGTCTCTCCTCTCCTCTCCTCTCCTCTAGTCTCTCCTCTCCTCCCCTCCCCTCCTCTCCTCTCCTCTCCTCTCCTCTCCTCTAGTCTCTCGTCTCTCCTCTCCTCTAGTCTCTCCTCTCCTCTCCTCTCCTCTCCTCTCCTCTCCTCTCCTCTCCTCTAGTCTCTCGTCTCTCCTCCCCTCCTCTCCTCTCCTCTCCTCTCCTCTCCTCTCCTCTAGTCTCTCCTCTCCTCCCCTCCTCTCCTCTCCTCTCCTCTCCTCTCCTCTCCTCTAGTCTCTCGTCTCTCCTCCTCTCCTCTCCTCTCCTCTAGTCTCTCCTCTCCTCCCCTCCTCTCCTCTCCTCTCCTCTCCTCTCCTCTCCTCTCCTCTAGTCTCTCGTCTCTCCTCTCCTCTAGTCTCTCCTCTCCTCTCCTCTCCTCTCCTCTCCTCTCCTCTCCTCTAGTCTCTCGTCTCTCCTCCCCTCCTCTCCTCCCCTCCTCTCCTCTCCTCCTCTCCTCTCCCCTCCTCTAGTCTCTCGTCTCTCCTCCCCTCCTCTCCTCTCCTCCTCTCCTCTCCTCACCGGGTCGCAGTGCTTGTCGCGGGTGATAATCCGTGTCACGGCGGCTGATTGGGGATTAGGAGCAGCAGTTTATTCACGGCAGGGAGAATGATACAGCTCTTAGTGGCAGCGGCTCCTGCAGCAGCCGCTCTCTGCTGAATTAGCAACATGTTTGAATGAGATAAAAGAGACGGCTTACCCCACCGCACTCCAGCACCTAATCCCTATACAGCTGTGAAATGAGCCGGGCAGACACACACACACACACACACACACACACAGGCCGTCTCTCGTCCTCCCTCTCACACACACTGTTTATACTGCACCTGCACACACACACACACACACACACACACACACACACACACACACACACACACACACACACTAATTCCGAGCTGGAAAGCCCTCAGAGAGCACATACCTTCACCAAAGATGCACAATCCTCTGAGTGTGTTGCCGCAATAATAGAAAATGTCCAGCAGGATCCAGAAGTGCATCAACACACACACACACACACACACACACACACACACACACACACACACACACACACACACACACACACACACACACACACACACACACACACACACACAGTCGTAGACAATTATGTTGATTAGCAGGAACAGGTTGTTTTTATTCTTTGAGGGAATATTAGCATTTTCCACGTGAGTCATGTTGCTGCTTCACGTCACATTCAACAGAGTCATCAAACATGCACAGTGTGACGTCTGCGTTTGGCAGCAATTATATAATATGGTGAAGTGTTAGAGCACATTAATGAGACTTTATGTCACGTATGGAAGGAAATGATCTGGAATATCAATCACAAACTATTGTGTTTTCCTGTTAATTTAAATATGTCTTGACCAATTTATGTGTTGGATAAAAAGTCCTGTTAAAAAACCTGATATAACTAAAACAATAGGTTTACAATCCTGAACCAGCTCCACTAACATCCTTATGTGAGTATTTCTTCACACTGCAGCTTCCTGTGAGCTGTTATGCAACGAGGGCTCTTAGCAGATGACTGGACCTTTAAACCAAGCAGAGAGTCGACTAATTTAAATGTCACACTCCCTCTGTTAGCACAATCTCTTAATTGCCTCTCTAATTCACCCATCACCAATTATTTGTGTCACAAAGATCCAGATTTATGTTGTCGTGAAAAAATTGTATCGTCATAGCTGCAGATCGTGGCTTTAATTTGAGATTTACTTCCAGTGGGCAGCGGATTTGTCGTTTGCTATTTCCCACATGTGATTAAGCTCTAAATTTAGCCTCCGTCTCCCCAACACACAACAATGTGAGAACAACCCGGAGACAAAGTGTGGTCCACTTTGTTAATGGTTTTGGCCAGAAGGGATGGGCCATCTCCACCAATAAGCCCGGCCGTATATCTCACTTCATTTGACGAGCGTCGTGTCAGCAAAATAAGGCAGGGAAATAATAATGTGTGGCTATCTACATATGGAGAAGTAATGAAGGAGAGAGGGATGGAGAGGACGGAGGAGAAGTGAGCGGAATGAGCGCAGGAGGAGAATTACAGCTTATATTAGAAAGTGGAGGATTTGCAGTCGTTTCTCTAAAACAGCGACGAAGGTGATTCACCCCAAAAACAGCAGAGTCAGCATTTTATTCTTATCAGGAAACAGAAAACAGTGACATCTTCTGCTCGCGTGTTTAATTTGCACCGTCTCCGAGTATCGGCCTCTAATGAACCAAGCTCGGCTGCAGGTTTTATTTTTAACCGGCATGTGTGGAGTTGCCGTACATGTCGTCATATAAATAAACCTGAAAGTCACCTGACACCACTTTTGTCACCAGCAGGAGACGCAGAACTCCCCAGGGTTTGTTTTATTTTTTACCCACTGAAACAAGGAGGTGCAGAGGTTAAGTTGAAAAGAGATCCTCCCTGGTTGCAGCAGCATTTCATCAGAAAGTGTGAGCTGATATCCTGAACTGATGGAGGTGCAGGGAAATGTGCTGCTCCGGCTCCTCGTGAGGCCCACGTGACAACATCTGGTGGATCTGGTCGTGATAAACAGGCTTCAACACGTTTTTAAATCCAAAAGGAAACACTAACGTGCTCTCTACCAATAAGAGGATGTTACTCTGTGAAAATGATCTTTCTAAATGACGGAAGCCGTCTGTAATCTGCACGTTGATTGGTTATTTTGGTCCACTAACATGGAGGAGACAGGGTTTATGAACATTACTACAGCCAGCCACCAGGGGTAGCCAAGTCAAGATGATGCATACACCAGCGTGTTCCCGCTGCTCGTCTCCCGGCTCAGAGGCCACGTCAGTGTCACCTCTGTGAGCCGCCGCCTCCGTCATCTTTGGTTACCAGCGGATAAGCACTTTTCCCCTGATTGGTTTAGCCAGTGTCTCTTAATATCATATTGATGATAATTTCTCTGTAATGCGCCATTTGCACTAATTGTGATGCAGGGAGTGAGTAATGGCATGTGACTGCAGCCGCTCCCCAGCCACTCCTCAACACTTAATCTCCTGATTGTCCCAGAGAGACGAAACGTGACAAGATCGCCATAAACAACCTGCTTCCCCTCACACACACACACACACACACACACACACACACACACACACACACACACACACACACACACACACACACACACACACACACACACACACACACACCAACCACAGCCCCTTCCTCCACTACTGACCTCTGTGCCACCCTGCATCTCCCTCTCTCCTCCTCTTCTTCCACCTCCTTTCTCCATTTGAAGAAGAGGAGCCGTACACGTAGAAGACGAAGACGTCAACGTGGAAACACGAGGAGATTCCAGATCTTTTGGTGATGAGGGCCGACGCCGGTGTGGATGAGCTGTAAACAACAACACTGATCTTTCCACAGCAGAGTTTATACGTCATGTCCTGCGCCTGCGCCGACCTCTGCCTCGTGTGTGTGTGAAGCTGAATGAATCTTAATTCGTTATCAAATACGTAACCAGAAATACACGTCTCCACATGTAGACACGTATAACTAGGTATATATGCTAATACCACTTAAGCAAATGAAATTATACAATTGGCCACAACAGTTTAACCATTGAACAGTGAATTACTGCGTGGCTGTGCTCCATATGCAAACCATTTACATAAGAGTGCAACATTTGAATTCCCTCTTTATTCAAACCTTTCATCGCGCCTCTGAATCCTCCTCTAACTCAGCGCACTCACGCGTGACGGCGGACCAGCTGATTTTCTCCTCTTTACCGGAGCTTTGGGTGTGAAATCGATGTAGTTGCCCATCTCCAGCTCCACAGGAGGCAGGACATCAACACACCCCCACAGAGCCAGGCCACAGGAGCATGGAAATCTGAGAAATGATGATGGTGATAATCATGGGAACTTCTAATTCTGCGGGTCATAGTTTGAATCTCGTTTATAAATGAAACTGATGTTTATCTCAATGCAAGGAGAAGGAATCAGATGTTTGAAAGATGGAGAAGCTGTTTGCTTCCTCTGGATTGTTTCCTCCTCCTCCCTCCGTCTGGAGAGAGGATGAGCCGCTGGTTGGGGGTGTAAAATGGAGAGCAAAGGGTTGAGTCAGGGACTGTTAACCCCAGGGGAGGTTCAGAGCCTCGGACCTGATTCCCAGGCTATCTCATTGTTCCCCGCCCGGCTGTAATTTAGGAGGAAAGCGGCGTCAAAGCGCCCATAAATCCTCCGTGTGCCGAAAGCGTCCCAATCTCAATCTGTCAGCGAGACACTGGTCAGCCGGTAAATACCCATCGCCTGCTCTTCTCCATGTGATCACACACACACACAGTTTTGTTTGTGTGCATGTATATCTACTTTTCTAGTTCTACATGAGGAAGCGGCTGCTGCTGAGGAGGCGGTTTTGCAAGATGAGTGCTAAATGCACAGATGTGCAAACACACTCACACAGCACAGTGTGGAACATATGTACAGGTTTCTGTGCAGGCATTGTTCTCTGCTGCTCTCTCTGCAGCTGACAGCCTGAAATAAAGAAGATTAAGGAGCATAATGAGTCAAGAGCAGTTCATATTAGAACAGCTGCTGATTGTAAAATCACAAACAGACGGTTATACTTCACTGAATCGTGGAGACTAGAAGCTGCAGCATTAAAGGAAACAAGTAAAATTACTGATTAAAATAATCCAATCATTTGCATGAAAAACTTTGATCACAATCGTAGGATTTTCATGCATTTATGTTGAAAAGGAAAGAAGGAAAGGTCCTGGTTTGAAAACCGGTGCAGCTGCGGTGTCTCCCTGTGGAGTTTGCATGTTTTTCCCGTGTCTGTGTTGGTTTTCCTCAGATCATCTGTCTTCAGCCCACAATCCAAACACATGCAGATTGGGGTCAGGTTAACTGGAAACTCTAAATTGGCCGTAAGGTGCGAATGTTCAAGTTCAAGTCCGACCAGCAACTAGAACTACAAACACGTGTGTGGTCCTCTTTGTCCTTTTAATCCATATCCTAGTAGTGCATCGAATTTTAAAAAGCAAATCATATGTTTAGTTTGTGGATTCTGAGTGACTAACTGGAGTTAAATAAAAACACCTCAGAACTGTACGTTGGCCCAGTAACGTGCTGACTGACTCTCCGGCCGCGCACAGAACTAAATCAACCGAGAAGAATCGTTAAAGATTTTAGGAACTTGTTCCTTCTTCTTTCTCTTCCTCCTCCTCCAGAGCTTCTCAACATTTCTGCTGCAAAGGAGACGAGAGGTCATCTTAGTTCAGACCAGGTTACAATGAGACAACCACACGCGCACACACACACACACACACACACACACACACACACACACACACACACACACACACACACACACACACACACACACACACACACACACACACACACACCTATTTTCTTTACAGTCTCTTATTGTGACCTTGGGGTCTTCCTCCCTGATATTTAATTTAATCAACTTACACATAAACAAATAAACACACACACATGTCCACAGTCAGATGTGCATAGAGACGTCTTCATGCCGATCAATAACCCTCATAGATTGTCAATTACGCTCTGGACGGGGAATGAATGGGATTTGCATATATAGAGCTGCGTCTACTCATGCGCTCACACAGCGTCGACAAACTGCTGCCCTCAGCATGCTGACCAGCCGGGGGGGGGGGGGGAGGAGCACGGCCCGAAATCTGTCAGCAGACACCTGAGATGTAAATTCATACAAAACAGTGAAGCATCAGTTCGTTTTAATCAGACTCAGTGTGACCCGAGTGTTGTCGATAAGGATCAAAAGAGGAGGATGTTTGTAAGTGATTTAGTTTCCTGGAAAATTCATCATTCATCACTTCAACACAACACAAAGTCAGGAACACAACGTCGACTACACAACTGTAGAAGACACAGATGCAGTGTTTTGTGTCCTGTTCATTTTTTAAATAATAATATTTTTACATTCAGAGGAAACTGATCATTGAACCTGAACTTTGTCCAGATGAACATTTTTCAAAAATCACGATTTATTTTCGATCTTTAATTTTCGCTAAAAATAATGATGTTAATAAAATGGTGCCGAGGTCATGTGGAAATATTCTACTTCCTGTAAAGTAGAGTGTTTAGTTTTGTTATTGCTCAGTGAGAACAAAGTTCAACAGACACAGTGGAACAGATACTTTCAAGGATAATCAACAATTTAATGTTTTATTTTGAAAGTCTCTGATTATTTGAGCTCAGTAGATTGACGGGGTCGAAGGTCAAAAAGTCATTAATTATAAATACTGTTATAACAACTGTCTGAAAAGGATCTTTAAAAAGTGGTCGACATGACATAAAACTAGTTCGACACTTTACATCCTGTAACTCCAGCTTCATATGCAGATTTCCTTTTTACCACCATTCCCTCTGCTGTCTGTTTTAGATTCTGTGAGTGTGTGTGTGTTCATGTGTGTGTGTGTGTGTGTGTGTGTGTGTGCGTGTGCGTGTGCATGTGCATGTGCGTGCAGTAGTGTGAGTATGTATTTCTGTGTACCTGAGTCACTACAGTGGCATCGGGGGCCAATTAGCGAGGTGGATTATGTTTCTGAACTCTGCTCCTCAGGGAACCGAACCACACTGTGAGGAGAGAGGTGGGGGGGGGGGGGGGGGGGGGGGGGGGCTGGTGATGTGATGTGTGTGTGTGTGTGTGTGTGTGTGTGTGTGTGTGTGTGTGTGTGTGGCTTCATGCTCGCTCTCTGCATGAAGCCACACAAATGACACCGGGACCAGTTCACTGTACCAATACTGTATGAGCTGTCATCACAGCGGTGCATGTGAGTGACAGTTGTGATAAGTGTCACGTGTTGAGAGCTGCAGATGTTGGTGTGTGAGTGTGTGTGAGTGTGTGTGAGTGTGTGTGTGTGTGTGTGTGTGTGTGTGTGTGTGTGTGTGTGTGTGTGTGTGTGTGTGTGTGTGTGAGTGTGAGTGTGTGAGAGAGAGAGACGGAGTCAAACAGAGCTGCTAAACACTACATCACAGTACATAACATTAATTTAGCTGCAGCTTCTCTCTGATGAAAGCAGGTGATCAGTCGATGTCAAGCATGACTCACTCCTCCAGCTTTCTTGTATTTAATATTTAGTGAAACGTGTTTGTGGCTCAGACTGTTTGACTTTAATAGAACTTTTATAAATCATGATTATCTCTATTGATTAGATTCTTCTCAGACCTGAGCAGAAAATGAATCACTTCAAAATCAAAAGTGTGTGTGTGTGTGTGTGTGTGTGTGTGTGTGTGTGTGTGTGTGTGTGTGTGTGTGTGTGTGTGTGTGTGTGTGTAGCTCGAGTGTCAGTGTGTCGATGTGTTGTTGATTGCCGTGGCGACGCCCAGTGAGTGTGTTTGATTTCTCTCTTCTCCTGCAGGTGTTTACACTCTGAACACGACGTCTGAGAGAGAAACAGGTTTTTATCTGTGACGTCTGAGGGAGAGAGAACAAGAGAGAACCGTCAGTCAGCTGTCAGTGTCGGTGGGATGTTGTGTTGGTGTGTCGTATAAGTGTCGGTGGGATGTTGTGTGGATGTTGTTGTGTTGTTGTGTGGATGTTGTGTTGTTGTGTGGATGTTGTCGCTCTCTGGCAGCATCAAGCTAATATTGTTCGGCCCCGTTAGAAGGTCCTGCTTCACTAAATCTGCGGCTGAGCGAGCTGAGGGGATCAGACTCCCGGTGTGGGGGGGTGCAGGGGTTAATATATGTGTCTGGGAGAGAGAGGCCTTTTCATCCCCCTCCTCCCCCCATTCTCTCCATCCATCCCTCCCTCCAGGCACACACCCTCACTCTCTATCCAATCTGTTTCTTTTTGTCAACGGCCTGTGATGTCGGGAGGCTCACACACACACACGCACACATACACACGCACACACACACACACACACACACGCACACACACACACACACACACACACACACACACACACACTCACTACGGTGCATTAGAGCAGTGACCTCCCTCACTTCATGCCTATGCTATGGCCTTATTTATCATAATGCATCATTTTACCATACCCACTCCCCCTGCCATTCACATGGGCATTACCCTAGTGTGGCTGCAGGCTCTGTGGCACAGAGGAGCGACGGAGCAGTGAAGGATCTGAATGAGAGTTCATCCCTGTAAATACCGTCATCTAACGGCTTTTAACAGCTTTACAACGGGACGTTTGTCAGGGAGATGTGTGAGTGACGCTGTGAAGCAGTGTGATATTTATGATCCTATAACATGTGCTCCTGTGTGTTTGGAGCTTCGGACGCCACAGTGGACAAAATACTATGAAACACGATCTGAATACTTTGTAATGTATATTTTTAGGGGCTGTGAATTCGCCTGTTAATTGAATTTAAAGGGATTTGAATCAACTGTCGATAAAATACATATTTCTACAAACAACTGAAAACATACGATTTCTCTGTATATTTAATTTTTTTCAATATCAAGCAGTTCAACAAAGTGTTTGGGCCGAATAGAGGAAAACTCATTTTAAAATTAGTTTAATAAGGTGAGAAATTTACCAAGTCAAAATCGATACGATCAGTAAAAGCAATTTATAAGTAAACATGAAATTTAAACATGAGGAGATTTAAAAATGATATAAAATAGAAACAATATATGCAACGTAAACACTTTTGTCGAGTGTAAATAATAATACAAATGTATATCTTTATTTAAATAGCACTTCTCAAAACAAAGTTACAAATGAAGAGAACAGAAAGTAAAAAGAAAAAAGGAATAAAAACACGTGGCAGAATTTTGAGCATTGACCTCACATTCCGATAAAGAAAAGTAGAATTAGGTAAAATGGGGGAATATGTTTTGAGCTTTGATTCAAAGGAAGCAGTTGACTGGCGGGAGAGGATGTGATCACGACCTTGTGAATGAGGGGGCGGAGCTTGATCAAAATCTACAGTGTGAATCTGAACGAAGCTTTTTGTGACGATATGTGAACCTGGTGGAATAAATAAATCAACAAAGAGCTCAGAGGTAGATTAGGAGATTATCACAGCTTCAGTAAAAAGATCCAGACGCAGTGAGCAGATTAAATCCCCATCATGTGGACCACACACACACACACACACACACACACACACACACACACACACACACACACACACACACACACACACACACTCAGTTTCACTTTGCTCTCTAGATCCTAATGAGAAGAGAAAAACTTAATTTGATCCATCTCAGCCCTTCACTCTCCCGCCCTCCCTCCCTCCCGCCCTCCCTCCCTCCTCCGCTGGTCATGGGCTATTCCCGCCGCTCTGATTATTGTTAATCTCATCATATGTCTCTTTCCGCTCAATAAACCCCCCCCTCCTCCCTCAGTGCTCCCCATTTTCACTCAAATCAAATTGTTACCGAACATAACCTGGCCGAGCCGCGGCGTGCCGCTGCAGTAATGCAGTTTGTCATAATTAAGTGCCGAGCCTAATTAATTAAATGGTCAGAGGGCTAATCAGTGCATTCTGCGGCCGCACTGCTGCATGATGGGAAAAAAAGTAAGGATGAGTAGAGATTGAGTGACAGACGTCGCTATTGATGGTCGGGGCTGAGCAGGAATGACAGAGTTAATTGTGGAGGCATCTTGGTGCATCTTCAAGGTTTAGGACAGCTGATGTGCGCACACACACACACACACACACACACACACACACACACACACACACACACACACACACACACACACACAGACAGATAATTTAAAGCCATGCAAAATTGGCAACTGCGCATATATACATGCATTAATACATGCAAACATGTACATATACACAAATTAACACAAACAACACAAACATTCTGTCACACACATACACACTCACGCACACAGACACACACACACACACACACACTCGAATCCAACCATCACATTATAGTTTTCATTGAACTGCTTGAATACACTGTGCGTATTGATTGAGTAAATGTGCTAATGAAAGTGATGCACAAGGACAGTTCATTAAAGTTGGGCTTGATTAGAGAGAGAGACACACACCCACACACACACACAGACACACAAACAGACACACACACACACACACTCGCTCCACTGGTTTGCACTGTTAATCTCTTCTACACAGGTTTGCCGCTGCTCTATAGCTCAGTTTCCACTTGAGAGTTCCAGAGGACAAAACTCCTAATGCAAATGTCCAGATTCATTATTCTGAATCCTCAACGTTAAACGCAGCACGGAATAAATAAAGAACTTCACCAAGCGAGGATCATGTCTCTGAAGTTTACCACTGCAGAGGAGAAGAGGAGACAGACTTGGTTCAACATCATGTTAATGCTGAGGACACGTGTCCATCAGGGTTTATCACCTTCTGCAGCAACTGTTGATCTCAATCGCTTTAACGAGAAAGTTCATTGATTTACTGTTGTTTACTAGTTTATTCATTTTGCACAAGTAAAAAAGAGGATGAAACAACAGTGTCTCTGATCCATCGTTCTGTTGAATTCTTTCTATCAACATTAAAGTGGTTCAGAGGAGTTGAGAAATATAATAGTAAAATGTGCACATTTTAAAAAACACCTGAAATTGTATGTCTACAGATTTAGAGTTTACTCCTTCGTACAACATTTCTAAAATGTCTCATGAACATCACACGATTAGAACAATAAACATGGAAACAGCTTTTAAATCTCATTATTCCTGCTCGTCCCTCTTGTCTCCCCCCGACTTAGTATTGGATGAGAGATCAGCTGTTTTTTTTAACATGAAGTTCCTCATGTATCTGACTCCCCCCCTCTCCCCTCCTCCCTCGCCCCCCCTCACTGAGGGCATTGTGAGAGCAGTAAGTGCTTGACCACGGAGAGGAAGTTGGCTCGGAGAATAGGAAGTGCTTGGCGCAGCAAGTCAGGGACTAAAAAACTTCGCTAAGTTTCTCTCCATCCATCCCTCCTTCCTCCCGCCATCTCTCTTTCTCTGTCTCCCACCCTCTCTCGCTCTCTTATTTCCTCCCTTGAAATTTCTCTTAGGAGATTATCCGCAGGTAAGCTTGTTACCTCTGCCGGCCTGCGTCAGCAGCTCTTCCCCCGGCACTGACCACTGAGGGATGAGGAGGGCTGGTGGGAGAGAGGGGAGAGGCTGAAGGAAGGAGTGGGGGGGGGGGGGTCATCGAGCCAGGGGAGGAGGTGGTGAGCAGCAGGGGGGGACGGAGGAAGGCGGGGGGGGCGTGGGGAGGGCTGGATTGGCGTGAGGGCCTCGCCACTCGCCACTAACTCACCGTGACGACATCATAAGACTGAGCAAATGACTCCGCTGCCTCACCGGGGGGCTGAGGAGCAGGGGAGGGGAGGGGGGGAGACACAAAGCTGTTCTCTGGTTAACGGAGCCTCATCCTCACCCCCCAGAACACACACACACACACAGACACACACACACACACACACACACACACACACACACACACACACACACACACACCCACACACACACACACACACACACACACACACACACACACGTCCAGCCACAGTGACCAGACTGAATACACTCACACATGGATCCTGTGTCTGAGAGGTAGATATTTTTCATTTCATTATATTTATTTACAAGATTTACAGTAGTTACATTATTTACATGTGCACATGGAGGTTGGAGGTGAGGGGTACTGAAAGGGCAAACAGGGGGAAGGGAGGAGTGGGTAAGGAAAGAAGGAGTGAAGGTAAAGGGTGAGAGGTCATCTTCTTCTTCTTCTTCTTCTTCTTCTTCTTCTTCTTCTTCTTCTTCTTGTTTTACTGCTTCAGGGGTTTTCTCTCGTCTGTCTCGTCCTCCACCTTTCACTCCCTCAGTCTGAGCTACGTCCTGGTTTGTCTCAGGTGTCTCAGACCTGTCTTCACTAATCTGCAGCTCAACCTCTCTCATGTCGAGCTCATGCTTCTCCTGGTGCTCGTCTTCAAGCGTCCTCTGCTGTCTTTTAAAAAATGTCCACCTGCTCCGTCAGAGCCATGTTCTCCTCTTCCAGAGCCTCCACCTTCCTGCTCCATGTTTCCTCGGCCTCAGTGCCGCTCATTCTCTTTTACGGTGAACTCTTCCAGGAGGTTGATGAAGTCTTTGCAGAGATCTTGTCTTTTCCCTCTGTCCTTTATGACGAGCTCCTCTTCAAGCTTTTAAAAGAATCCACCTGCTCC
Organism: Hippoglossus hippoglossus; assembly: GCF_009819705.1. NCBI lineage: Eukaryota > Metazoa > Chordata > Actinopteri > Pleuronectiformes > Pleuronectidae > Hippoglossus > Hippoglossus hippoglossus. Next base: position 26,611,873 of record NC_047154.1, read on the forward strand.
TTCAGAGCCTCGTTTCTCTACGTTTGGTTTCCTGGAAAGAGATATTTTCTTAATATTTTAAGATGATATTATTAAGTCTTGAATTCTTCTAATGGTTATTTGATGTTCATGTCGGCTTTCAAACCAGAACAGGTCTCAGTTCATCCAACTGGGTTGTTGGAGGTTTGATGTTTCAGTCACCGGCGATGAAACCAAATCCAGGAAGTACACGAGTGACGAGGTCGTAAGTGTCTCTGCACCTCAGCGGCTTCATCCTCCTGAGTTCAGCTGCAGATTTGGATTTAACGAGGCTAGAATACGTTAAGGTATAGGACATACGTACATGTCCTCACAAGTGGAGGGGAACGAGGATGAGTTTGTGTTGTCATGCAAAAGGTGTGTGTGTGTGTGTGTGTGTGTTGTGTGTGTAGGGGGGCTTACCGGCGCCTTCACAAACAGGGCTTCCCCCCTCTCGCAGGCTTTGGGGGTGGGGTGGGGGGATTGGAGGTGCTCTTCGGAGGAGATAAACGGGAGAAGTGCGGGGATGAAAGGGATGTTCTCCTCCAGACACGGAGGAGAAATCTGCTCAGATCTTCCCTTGTTAGAGGAGAGGAGAGAGGGATCAGTTCTCTCCGGCTGAGCCTCCACCACAGCACAGTGGGAAAAACTCCCCGGCTCCGTCGCCCATCGTGATTCCTCTCTCCTCCTGTAATGTCTCATTGTCTTCTCCTCTCCTCCTGTAATGTCTCATTGTCTTCTCCTCTCCTCGGTCTTTGTCCCCTGATCATTCCACAAATAGTTTGACTCTTTTCCAGCCGACAGCCCAGGTGGGTGCATCTGATGAGAGAACAGATCGAACAGGAGGGAAGAGAAGATAATATATATTCACAATATCACAGTTAAATCTCTGAAGTTTTAATTAATAAGCCAGTTTCCTTTTGTGTCACATAAAGTCCCGATGGAACCCGGCGGAGCAGAGAAAGGTGATGGGGGTGCAACAACACCACGATGAGCAGGGAGCACGGTAAAGAGAAAGGATTTCTTATTCTTCTTTCTTTGTTTTTCCATCACCAGTTAAGGAACCTTCAGTTTTATCTGTTTTCATTCATATTTAAGGTATTTATTGGTGGATGAAATAAAATCAAATTAATTTACTCTCCGTCGCTGTTTGGCTGCTGATTGAATAGGAAATTGTAAAATAGTCAATTACACAATTAAACCTCACAAGGCCCAGAACCTGCTTAAATCTAATTAAACATCAGTTTAAATATGTTAAATATGTTCTCTGAGTCCATGTTCTGTTCTTCCACCAAGTTTCATGGAAATCCATCCAGTAGTTTTTGAAGGAACCATTAACAGAAAGACTTCTCTCCAGAACCCTCCTCAGGTGTTTCTGTGGTTCCTCGCTCTGAAGAACCACCTCTGGTTCCTCACCTGTGTTCTTCTGAGTGTGGTGGAAGGTGGGACCGGCCTCCAGAGAGCCCCAGGGCCGAGGGTATCACTACCTGTCAGGAATTAATCAATCTCCTCCAGCTCAGTCAGGTGAAGTCATTAGCAGGTGCAGCTGCTGCGTCCTCTCAGTGTCTTATATTAATTCATTAAAAAGGTGAGACACAGTTCTGCTCCAAAATAAACTGCACAGCTGGAGAGGAGCGACACAGCGACGCAGCAGAGGCTCCACATCTTTGGGAAGGAAATCATGTGAAATGTGTGTTCAAATACATTTTAATATATTTACTCATTATTTATTATTATTTATATTATTATTGCCATGTATTTGTTTGAGTTTCATGTGATGCGATGTCGCGACAGCCAATCAGTGTTGACCATGAAACTCACCGGAGACACACCCTTCACCGACCTGCGCTGGCAGGAGGTCAAACTGTCCACTGGTCAGCGTCAGGTCACACTGGAAACCTCACACACACACACACACACACACACACACACACACACACACACACACACACACACACACACACACACACACACACACACAGTGGCTTCTCTTGTTTCCAGAGGAGAACAGGAAAATGATATCTTTGTTTACCGAATGATCAAATGATCAAATGATCCTGCAGCAAAACTCACATGAGTAACATGTGAGTTTTCAAGTTTAAAAAAATAAGCATAAATACATGTGAGTTATTGAGAGGGATATAATTTCCATGCGTTTAAAAGTGAATCTTAATGTGATAGTTTGGTAATTCACTCATCTTTATTTTGTATCTAGTTTGTGTGCCTCATTTTGAACGTTGTGTAACTTCTGTTCCTTCAGTTACACAATTACAATAATCAACTACAACTGAAAGCAAATGTTTCACTGACTTCCTGGAGAGTTTCACCTTGTTGAGAACATCCCAGTCAAACATCTGGAGCAGGAGGTGAAGTTTTTGTCGCTCACTGCGGGAGGAACTTTAATCTAAACCCAGGCCTTCGTAACACAAACACATTCACACTGGTATTTATGCTCGTTCATCACAAAACAGTCACGAGTACAGTATCAAATCTGGGTCAACGTAAAGCTCTGCAATGCAGTGGGAATGAACTTGTGAGTGTCTGTTTCACCTGCAGCCTCGTGTCTCTGCAGAACCAGAACGCACAACAACAAAACTGCACATGTGCAACTCAGCTTCTCAAAGAAACTACACATTTAACACACACACACACACACACACAGACACACAAATCTAAAAATTGTACCTTTTGACACGTGAGATCTCTTCTTGACTCCGTGGCCGGTTCCCCTGCCGGCCGTCTTTTTGCTGACCACTGTGTTTAGATTAATGAGTGTGGGATCTGAGGAATGTTAATTAATTTGATTATGTGCTCAGAGGGGAGGGGTCCATGGTTAGGTGGAGTGGAAAGTGGGAGTGTGGGGGGGTGGTTTTATCGAGGGGGGGCAGGGGCAGAGCGACTGCACAAGATGAATAGGTCCTCTGGCTGGAGCTGCTGGCAGGCCGGCCGTGCACGCTCCTAATATATAGCATGTGCTGCCACATAGTCAATGCGCTTTTAATTCACCTCTTACTACACACACACGGACATTAGCAGGACCACATGCACACACACACACACACACACACACACACACACACACACACATACGTGCACATACAAACACACGTGGTGTCACAGTAAAGGGACCAAGAAAAGAATCAGGAGGCAGAGGTGAAATATAGAGTTCTTACTGAGGACGTTTTCTGATCTGAGTCTGAACTGAGCTTCATGTGTTTGTAGTTGATCTGGTTAGAAAGGACCTGCTTCTTAGACTGTCCATAACATGACAGCTCCCAAAGCATCTCATCGGCCCCCTGGTGGCTGGCTGCAGTACAGCTCCTAAACCCTGCATCCTCCATGTTTGCAGCTGGGACATGGACCGATCTAAATATTGTAAATGCAAAGAAAATAAAGAAAGGTTGTGTCGACACGGTGGCTCCTTGGCTTCGTCTCTGGAGAGGGAGTGGACGCACGTTGTCCATTTTTATTTACACCTGCCTCACACTCTGTCTGTGGTTTATTTACCACTGACGTCCCCTGTGTGTTCCT
>NC_047154.1:26620400-26632900 GCF_009819705.1 Hippoglossus hippoglossus
GCAGAGGTCTCCCCGAGTGTCACAGACAACCTCTGAGGCAGGTCACACCGAGTACATGTTCAATCAAAGGTGTTTCAAGTCATAACTCTCATATGTTGACTCTTCCAGCTGCATTTTGGATCATCTTTTGAGTTTAAATTGATCAAACTCGTATACAGAGCTGACGAAAGGTGTTTTTTTGCAGATAGACGATAATTTGACTTTGATTAAATCACGTTTTTGGTGAAGACGTAATGAACATGAGGACGGAGAGCGGGGGGGTGGAGTTCATTGAGAACGTGTTATGGATCCATCCACTTGTCTTGCACTTGTCCGATCTCGGGCCATGCGAGGCTGGTTTGTCCCAGACGACTCCAGAAGCAGACTTACCAGCTCCTCCTGATCCCGAGGCGTTCCCAGGCCAGGGGGACGTGTTGAGTACTGGGTCTCCTCCCGTTTGGACATGTCCGGTAAACCTCCAAAGGAAGTCGCCCAGGACGTATCATGACTAGATGCCCGAACCCCTAACTGTCCTCTTTTGACGTGAAGGAGCAGAAAAGCCGACTTTGAATTTCATAAGGCAAATGTAGGTTTTCACTTCTAGAGATTTCTTTTATTTAAAGTGTTTTTTAAAGTTGTAGTTGTAAAAAGCTCAGTGACATTGAGTCTGGTCTCAGATTCAGATCCTCGACTTCAACTCCTACAGGGATCAGATCAGGTGTGTGTGTGTGTGTGTGTGAGAGTTGTGCTCTGTGGTATCACTCGGTGACTGCAGTTCCTCCTGAGGGAGAACAAGCTGTGAAAACAGGGCCGGATCCCGGGGGGGCTGTTAGCGAGCGGTTTCAATTAAAGAGCAAAGCGGAGCTGCAGAGACTCAGAGTAAAGAGTCTGATCACCAGCTTCCTCCTAAAAGACACGAGTCCTTAGTTACAGCCCAGACTGTAAGAAATTATTATTAATCTGCACCTGTTGATTAATTTTAATGCTAATGACGTTTTATTTCACTCACTCTCTTGACTACATTTACTTTGCAACATTTACTTTTATTGTTCAGCCTGTAAATCTTCATTAACTTCAGAAAGACTTATATCTTGTCTTGGAACAATGTTTTGAAACAATGGCGTCGACTCTCATGCGTTTGCTGATTGGTTCTTTTTGGTCACAACGTAACCTTCACTGATTCGTCAGGCTCCTGTCACATGACCTCATCAGGAAGACAACATCCAGCCTCAGTGACCAGAGTAGGAACAACATGGAGAATCAATCACAGTGGTACTGACCCTGTTGTCTCTGCTGACAGCTGTTCAGTTACATTCTGTATTTTATGATACAGCTGTTTACATGTGGATGAGTGCAGATGTTTTTCCAGCGATCCCTGTTCCCTGTTTAAAGGTCAGAGAAACTCAAAAGGTCACCAAACTTCACGTGGAACCATTTTCCTCCATATTCGTAGTTTTGTCGCAGGAATTCACGAAACGTTACTCTCCTCAGGCCCCGCCTCCCACAGTCCTGCACAACGGACGCTCTGATTGGCTCACTCACCCGAGTCAAGTCGAACTGGGCTGCAGTGCGACGTGTTTCTGACGAGGGCTGAAACTGATGAACCTCAGATGACCCATCTCTGCTTCATGCAACAACCCCTCCTCTTCCTCTCTCTGTCTCTCTCTCTCTCTCTCCCTCTCTCTCTCTCTCTCCCTCTCTCTCTCTCTCTCCCCCCCCCCCCCCCCCCCCTCTCTCTCTCTCTCTCTCCCTCTCTCTCCCTCTCTCTCTCCCTCTCTCTCTGTCTCTCCCCCCCCCCCCCTCTCTCTCGCTCTCCCACACTCTCTCTCTCTCTCTCTCTCTCTCTCTCTCTCTCTCTCTCTCTCTCTCTCTCTCTCTCCCTCTCTCTCCCTCTCTCTCTCTCTCTCTCTCTCTCTCCCTCTCTCCCTCTCTCTCTCTCAGTCTCTCTCCGGTCGTGGCGGGAATTCCCAGGAGGCAGTTTTCCGGACGGTTTTCCGCGGGCGGACGGGATGAACTCCACGTCTCTCACCCGTAAAGAGATGGAGCAGAAAAGCAGCTGCCTCAGCACCTGCCGGCCCCCAGTGAAAATCAAAATATCAATAAGCTCTTATAGCATTAAGGAAAATGCCTAAATCTGACACTTTCTCTCCCTCCACCCCCCCTCTCTCCCTTTGCCAATATCACTCAACCACTTACACTTGGCATGGGCCCACTGGAGAGTTTTACATGTACATTAAGAGAGGCTTTCTGCCTCTATTTGTCCTCCTCCGCCTCTTCCTCCTCTCCACTATATCTATTAAAGTAAATATACACTGGCCGGGTGGTGACACATAGTCCATCCTCATTCATTTTTGAGCAGGTGATTGACAGGACCTGAGTTATCGCTTCGGTAGAAGAGGAGTGAGGAGAGCGACTGCTCTGCTGTAATAATGCTCATGTTTTAATACATGCAGGTAAATGGCAGGAAAACAGCACCAGTGTTTGTTCCGTTAGAATAACGTCGGAATCAGCCGGGTTTGGAGAATCCGTCACCGGGAGAGAGGAAACTGACCTCGGGGGGAAAGTGGCGTGCGAAGGGGAAAAAAGGACGAAGATGCGATGCACATAAAAGGGCTGGAAAAGTGGGGCCAAATAAGCAAAAGGAGAAATCACGGAGCGAGGCGCGTTAAAGGCGTGGAAGGGAAGAATGGCCGAGGGCAGGAGGAGGATGAAGGGAGGAAGAGAGGGATGAGGGACACAGAGAGAGAGAGAGGGAGGGAGTGGTGGTAAAGCTGAATGATTGCTCTGTGAGAATTATTATTGATGATTCAGGCAGTGTGAATTATTAATGGGGAGCGAAAAGCATCTTTGAACGTGTCTCTGACATTCGATACTGACTGAGATCAATGAGCTGGCGTGGACACGAGGAGGAGAGATGAAGGGAGGAAGGAAGGAGGAGGAAGACGGGAGAGTTTGGAGGAGAGGAAGACGAGGAGAAGGGTGGGAGGAAGGTGTGTTTGGACAAGTGGAGTCCTTCAGATGGGGGCTTGTCAGAAGGGTTTAGGGACGAGGACGGAGGACGGGACGGCCAACTGCGAGGAGTCATGTGACAGAGGTGAAGGTGATTGGCTGTGACATTGTCTTGGTTCTAATGCTCCTCCTCAGACGCAGGAAAGAGCCGAGTAGCTCCTTCCTCCCCCCCCCCCCTCCCCACCTCCCCCCCTCCCCCGCCACATCCACATATTGAGAAACTGTCTCTTCTTCCTGGCGGCCGCACCACTGTCAGTGTGCATCTGTGTGTGGTTCTGAGTGTGTGTGTTTGAGTGTGTGTGTTTGAGTGTGTGTGTTCTGAGTGTGTGTGTTTGAGTGTGTGTGGTTCTGAGTGTGTGACAGTCGTGGTTTAAACGAAGGGGCAGCGATCATTCATCCATGATGAGGAAGATGATGATGATGATGATGATGATGATGGTGATGATGCTGAGGATGAAGATGTTGAAGATGAAGATGATCGTGAAGATGAAGATGAAGATGAAGATGATGATGATCTCTTTGTCCAAATAGAGAGTAGACTTTAGAGAAGAATAGGAACATCCAGTGTGTGTGTGTGTGTGTGTGTGTGTGTGTGTGTGTGTGTGTGTGTGTGTGTGCGTGTGTGTGTGTGTGTTAGTCTGTGAAAGTGTGTATCGGGGTCAGCAGGTCACACAGGAAAGACTGATCCTAAGGGACAAACTGCCAGCGCCACTCAGCTGCTCCCAAAACACACACACACACACACACACACACACACTTGTGCCGTTGGGTCAGACTGACGTGACGTGGACGTCGCCGTGGCCGACGCTAACAGGGGACAGGGCTCAGCTCCAATCGTCACGGTAACAGGCTGATGGGGGGACAGACGAGCCCCAGCCGCCACACCTGATCATGTAGCAGGCCGGGCAACAAAGTGTGTGATGGTTCAGCATGGATTTACCAACATGTGTCTGTGTGTGTGTTCCCGGTGACATGTGACGGCCACATTCAGCCGTTTGTGAGGTCGGATCAGATCCTACGAGTCGTCAGGAAGTCAGAGGAATACAAAAAGGACAAACACACAGATGAAGACGGGCAGGTTGTACTGGAGGTGAACATCTAAACCCAGCAACACAAGCAGTACTTCAAACTACAGTGACACTCAGAGTACAAACCTCCATCAGGGCTGAAGTATCACACAGAAATATCAAAGAATACATGAAGACGTCTGATTACCTGAATGAAATATACACTTTACTCTTGACTACATGTTTCTGCTCTTAGGAAACAAACCTAACACAGTTTTATATAGAAACACAGAAGAGTAGAAACAACTTAACAACAACAAACAGGAACACATCGTTTGAAGAAATGCAGATGGCTTCATGCTGCCACCAAGGAGATCATGTTGTTGTCTGCATTTCTTTGTTAATTACTTTATTTGTATGAATGTTTGTTTTGTTGAATGTTTACGCAAAAACCCACTCGACCGATTTCCATGAAATTTTGTGAAGGGATGGGGGATGACCTGTGGAAGACTCAATTACATTCTGATGAAATGACTCCATAAACAAATATCTAAGCTCTTGACACCACAGCATCTTCTGGTAATAACTTCTCTGCAACATCTAAAATAACAATCGAGTGTTGCTGCCTGGAAACTGACGTGACGTGATGTGCAGGTATCAGAGTTTGGAGAGTTCACAGCTGAAACCTGACGCCGTCCCCACATCAGCACGATTTCCCAGACGTGTGAGTCCATGTCCCTGAGTTTTCACGGAGCCTGAAAGAGGCTGTTTGGTGCATTAATCTGAATCGGCCCCTGCGCTCGGCCTGGAGAGCGTCCAGGCCGAGCGCAGTTCCCATCACGAGACGAGCCTGAACGCTGACATGTCTCTTTTTTATGATCTGAGAGCAATGTGAGTAAAATCCAATTTTTTTGCAGCCAGATACAGAATGTCACTTCAAGTATTCTGCTGTGATAAAGAACCACAGCCTCAGTAACAGTCCACAGCGACACATCTGTGTCTGCAGAGTCGTGTTCAGTTCATAACAAATGATTGTGGTTTTTACCACTGACACCTCTTGTGTTGGGACATTGATGCATTAAACTGATATTTGTACAATTAGCTGTTATAATGATGAAGTGCACAGAAACAACAGCCACTGATCAGCACTATTTTAATGCAAGGATGGTCAAATATTTCTACTAGCACTGGAATATCCAGAATAGTGTTTATGATGCAGCACATGAATGCATCACAAGTCAGAGGTGGAGTTTTTAGAGTCTAAAGTCTCGGCTGCTTTAACTCATGATGCCATCGTGACTGTGAATAGAATAAAAGAGAATATTCACTTTATTGCTCGACTCTAAAAAAATATTCTAGAAGTAAATATAAATAAACAGCACGGCTAAAGAAGGAAAACATTCATGCTCGTGGAGATGAATAAGTTAGACTTGATTTAAAAAACATTTAGATTATTTCAATGATCATTAGAAAAAAAATCTTGAAATGTATTTAAATAAACAAAAAGAGTAGTAACATCTCTAAAGGAATAAGAAAACTCATTTTATTTTTCTGAAAATTGGAAAACTATGAAACTATGAAACAAAAGAAAAGACACTGAGTTTTATTGACTTTCATACTTTCATTAAAGTTTATCTTCATGTAAAGCTACCACTGTTGTGTGTTTCATGATATCACTGATGATCTGCAGCTCAGCTCACCTCAGTTGATAGTAGCTCATCATTTGTTCTTCTGTTCTGCGACTGAACACTGTGATCACCTCCTCGTCAGCTCCTCCTCGTCAGCTGCTCCTCGTCAGCTCCTCCTCGTCAGCTGCTCCTCGTCAGCTCCTCCTCCTCCTCCTCCTGCTGTCTGTCACCTCTGAGCTTTAACACAAAGGGACATGTACGATTGACCTGGCACTAAAGCACTAACAGACTGTCTGGGCCCTTTATGGCCAGTAAAGAGAGACGGACTATTAACCCCCATCACCTCCACCTCCCTCACCCTCCTGCGCCTGTCACTCTCTGCCCTGTCGCACCATCACTACCTGGAATTGGCTGTGGGGGGGGGGGATTCAGAGCAGGTTGGGTGACTTCACGTGACACGTCACCCTGGTGGTTTTATAGGCGAGTGCAGCTCTGACTGAAGAACTCAGTTACTGGATTGATGCAGTCACTGATACAGGAGAGCAATCAAGTTGTAGCCAGTGATGAAAACCACAAGCTCACAATATATTGTTTGGATGTGTGTGAAATGATGACACGGGAAACAGAGCTCCTGTGTGCTCTACATTCACCGTCTCTCTACCGTCACCAAGAAGGTTTTGTTTGCACCCCGGTCCTTTTGTGTGTTTGTTTGTCTGTTTGTCTGTTTGTCAGCACGATTACACAAAAACTACAGAACAGATTTCCACAAAACTTGGTGGAAGGATGGGACGTGGGCCAAGAAAGAACTTGGCACAAATCTGGGAATCTGGAAAATCACTTTCTTGACCTTTGACAAGTTAGCCGGTAAACAAAGTAAAAAAAAAAAAACAGCTGATCGACTTCTTTCCCATCGACATGAGAGGAGTTTGGTGTTTGTTCCCCTGGAAGCTGAGAAGCTCTCTCACCTCGCTGTGCTGCCAGTGTTCGATATGAAGGAGAAATTGCTCATGCACGTTACTATGCTCTTAAGATGTAAAAAGTATTGATACGCCAACACCTGGAAGTTTTATTTGCATGATAACATCACGCAGAAAAAGTGATAAAAAGTAATTTGACCCGGGAGTGAGCGCCAATCGTATCCATCCAGATTCTAGACAAAAGCCAGATGTTAGTGGGTTTTTTAACCAGTGGTCAAGAGGCTCAAGTGATTTTCGTCAATTTAGTCAGATACAAGCGGCAGAAATGAGTTTTCTCCATCAGGTGTCTGGGCTCGACTTTAGATGATCTGATTAGGATCCTCCAGAGGGTCTTTGGATGTTTTCCAGGCCCAACTGGAGGAAACCCCAGTGTAGACCCAGGACTGGCTGGAGGGATCATACTGTCTCATCTGGGTAAACCTCAGGATCTACCAGGAGGAGCTGGAGAGCGTGGCAGTGAGAGAGAGATAGAACACCCTGGTGTCACCACGACCCTTTAGATAGAAGGAAACTGCTGGACGTGTGGATGGACATAGACGTTGGTTGTTTCATTATCGCACCAGAGACCGTCCTTGTCAGTTGATCTGTTTGAGTGACAGCTTTTATCCCAGACAACATCTGCACTGAACCTAACAGGTTCACCCTCTCGTTGTCTCTACGGACACATCTGCATGTTTCTCCTGTCATTTATTCGTAGTCTGTAGAAAATAGTGAATGGCTGAATAAAGAAGGAAAAGATAAATATGATCAAAGTTGCATGTTCATAACATCTGTTGTATTAGTTTGTCCTCATCTGGTGTCAAACAGAAAAGGTCCATCCTGTCTCCTGCTCTCTGTCGGACTAACTGCCTCCAGTTGACGAGAAACAAATCGCTCCTCATTTGGAGGCAATTCTCAACATGCTTCGTTTGCCCTGCTCATGGGGAACTCTACACACACACACACACACACACACACACACACACACACACACACACACACACACACACACACACACACACACACACAGAAGGATCACAGAGACAAACAGGGATCTCCGACAGCAGTGGAGAGTGGCAGAGGAGTCCCCATAAAGCCAAGGTTAATTCCTCTGCCTCTCCATCCATCACTGAGCAGCTGAGAGGGGGTGAGGGGGGTGATGGACCACTTTCAACTGTATATATGTGTGTGTGTGTGTGTGTGAGGAGGGTATGGGGGGGGGGGGGGGGGGAGTGAAGAGAAATACAGTTGAGAGAAAGCCTGGAGGAGGAGGAGGAGGGTCTGCATCGCCCCATTGTCTCCCCAAGCACCCATAAAGGGCGTAGGAGGCGAGGGATCATAAGCCTCGTTTGCCAGGAGTTATGGCTGCCGATAGAAGTCGAGTCGGAGCAGGCGGGCTGGTCCAATAACCGCTCGGGATGTAGTTGTCACGGTAACCGGCAGGTGCTGATGCCCGCCCGGGGTCAGGAGGGATCCTGGGTGGACAGGGACCAGGCAGTGCTGTCCGAGAGCGGAGTGGAGACGTCACTGTCACCGGGGATCAGCGGTCAGGGGCGGTGGTCAGGATGGATGTTTTGACTCTGGCAGTGATGATGTCGTGAACAGTTCAGGCATCAGAAGTGAGCAACGATAAAAAGCTGGAGCAGAATCTGCTGCCGAGCATCCGGAAGATAAACAAACACACAATGTGACGCAGCCAAGTTGAAACAGGCTCAAGTTTCTCTGCTCTGCGATGTTTAGACCATCAGTAAACACACATAGACACAAACATACATACATAGATACATACACACGTGTTCTCTAGCTGCGTAACAGACATACACACACTCCTCTGTTGGTTTTAGTTAAAACCAGAGAAACATAGAACATCACAAGTAGTTATCCTTTAAATCCCATTGTTCATATCATAACTTTACATGAATATTTGTGTTGTTTTTGTATCAGATTGTGTTTCTACATGGTCCCTCCCCTGTTAGCGTCCTGTTCCCCCTGCAGACCTCCTCCCTCTCAGGCAGGTGCATGTTATTAAAACCATGCTCTGCTCTCTCTCTCTCTCTCTCCGCCGTCTCCTCCCTCTCTCTCCTGCTCTGTATGTTTCAGAGGGTCATTTGCCTGTTCAGATGAGATTATGAGCTATAATGGAGGAGGTGTGGAGTGCTGAGACAAGGAGAAATGGCCCGGCGTGCAGATAGGAGATTTGATGGTTAGTCGATAGCTCCTCTCCTCCGTCAGAGCGAGAGAGGGAGCGAGAGAGAGGAGGAGAAGGTGGAGATGGGCGTGCATGGACCTTGATATTATATAGGAAATGCATTATTTTTGAAGATTACCTGAAACGGTCTCGGAAAATCATGTTAGCATGAACTAACCTTGAGCAGCCTCATACTTATGCAAATGATCCCATCAGTGGTAATCAATGAATGGAAAAGCCTTGAGCGTCGTAGTTGTTGAGAACATTTTCGATTTGAACCTCATTTGGTTGTCAGGTCGGATCTGACGGCCTTGTAAGACAAGACGAGGGGTCACGTTGATACCAGACCTTTTTTATTTCCTTTCATTATCATTCAAAAGCATTTTTCTTCAATTGAATACGTCTCTTCATGTAATATTTGATTATTTAACCTCTTACTTCCCATCTGTTGTTTCCTCTTTCAGTCGATCAGTTTCATCCTGGAGGAGAAAGTGAAAAGGTTCAAAACCTGCTGCTGCAGATACTCACAGAACCAGTATACCTTTATGGGATGGTTCACTTGAACTGGTGTCTTCTTTGGAGGCATTATGTATTTATTCAGAGGTGTCTGCGTGGGTTTTCTCCAGGTTCTCCAGGTTTCCTCCCACAGTCCAAAGACAAACTGCAGAGTGGGGTCGGGTTAATTGGAGACTTTAAATTGTCTGCGAGTGTGAATGTGAGCGATTCAGATTCACAGCAACACAGATTCTCCGGAGCGTTCAGGTGAGGGGAGGTGCAGCAGGCGGAGGGAGGACGTGACATAAACTCTGCTGCATCGATCACATGGTTTTGTTTAGAGAACACTGACGACAGCATTGGCCTCAAAAGCTCTTTTAGTTCTTTTCAGTTTCGTATCCGTCGCCTGTTTGAAACTTCATCAACTCGCCCACTCGCTCGCTGAGAATCCTCCGGACACTTTCCTGCTGTATTCTCACATGAGCTCACTCGGACATTATCCAGAGTTTTTAGTTGGAAGCTGCAGGAGAAAGTCTGGAAAATGTCCGCAGCAGATGAATCGGACATTTACATTACGTACGTCCCTCTGGAGAATGTCTGGAGAAGACCCAGAGTTCATTGCATGTCTGAAAGCAGCTCAGTTGTGTCTGGATTAAAGGGGCTGCATCCTCCAGAGGCTGCATTGAAAGACCGATTGCTAACAGCGGTGCAAATAGGCCGTTCCGTTCTGAAGCATCTTTCAAAGTCTTGTTTCTGATCGGTCTCCGTGGTCAACACGGCCTATGAATGGGGACACAGATCATATTTCAGTCCTGCGATGACCTCTCCGCTGGGATCGGCTCCAGCTGCCTCGTGACCCTCACTGGACAAGCTGGACAGATAACGGGGGTGTTCTCGGGTTGAAAGCTGCCAATCAAACTCTGGAGAACAGCTGGACTCAGGTAGATGTTACGAAGATGATGCAAAGCTCGTGATAATGAAATAGACAAAGTTGCTTTGGAGGCAAGAATCAAACAAAAGCTCCGCACACTGTTCTCACCGCTCCCGGCAAATCAAACAGCGCCGTCCGTCTGTGCTCTGATTGGTTCAGTGTGGACGTAGATTGTCAATCACACAGATTCCATGTGTCCGTGTGGACACGTTCTATCTGATGAACATCTCCTGTAGCTCGGAGCCTTTAATATAATCTGCTGATCTTTGGTTTGATTCTTGCCTTTACTGCGTTTTCTTTTTTTTTTGTCGAGCACCTGTGAAAGTTTTTTTTGGGATGTGCGTGCTACACGGAGTTACTGTGGAACCAGCCTTTTTTTACTGTATGTTAACTGTGTTAATAATGTATAATATCAAATTTAACCTGCAACTAAATGATTCAGCCACGACTCTGCAGAGATCTCATGCGACAGCTCAAGCTCTTTTACATGATTCAGTCTTTTCTGAGTTTTCAACGAGAGTTTCCACCGTGGAAATAAAATAAACATCAATGTGATAAAAGATAAGATAAAGAGAAATAGAAAGATTCACAATAATTGATAATAAATAATAATAAACTACACTTGCTTATTAAATAAGGATTTCTTCCGGTTTATCAGGTCTGACTGAAACATATTAAACTGATGAGGTGGACAGTCTGAAGATCGTCTCCGCTCCTTCTCCACACTCATCACAAACCACCGTTGTCCACACAAGAGGTAAAATCATATTGTTACGAAATTATTATTTGAGAAATCTGAGGAACTCATACATTTTAAAAGTTGGACAATCACCTTTACTCACCCTGAACTTGCGTCCTTGGTGGAAATGTGTTTTTAAGGTTGTTAAATTGTTTCTAAACACTTTTTATCTTAATTGTTATAAAACCCTTCATGTTCTGATAGCAATCAATTAATCAATTCGTCTTATTTTAAGTGTAGCCAACTTTAATCCAGGATTACCAACCCTAGCTTTAAAGGTCCAGTTTGATATACTTACAGGAAACTATTAGAAATGTAATATAATATTGAAAGTGATGTTTTCATTAGTGAATCATTGTTATTTTACCTTTAGAATGAACCCAGAAGCTGCTTCTCCTCTGATGCAGAGGTCATATTTCTACAGAAGCCCAGAGTGGACAAACACTGGCTCCAGAGGGGGAGGGGGAGGTATCCTATTGCAATCTGCACCGTCACCACTAGATGCCACTAAATCCTACAGACTGAACCTTTTATCCCGGCTCCATGTTGGTGAACCAGCCTCGTGTCTGCAGATGTTTGTGACATCCCCCCCCGAGCAGCAGCTGGAGGAGAAGAGATCAGAGGTGCAGGTGAGCTGTCGGCCCACATCTGGACGTGAGGTGAGGGACGAGCTCGCCATCAACGCTGACAGGAAGTGGAATGACACCTGACAGCTGAAGAGTGCTGTCTGCTGCTAACGGCTGCTCTGAAAGGCCTCTGAGTGAGCGGACCTGACACACACACAAGTGAACACACACACACACACACACACACACACACACACAGGCATAATGGCATAGCCAAGGGCAAAGGGTGCAGATGCCGTGACACATTTTCCTGTGTGATTTGACACCAACAGCACTATTCGATTCATTATAACTGTATCTGCTGTAAATAGTATGAATTATCAATTAGTCTGATAATAAGAAGCTGATAAGTTCAAGTAGCTTGTTTTGTTCGACCAGTTAAATCAATCAAATTAATACATTTGACAAATTATAACCTGTGAGTTTTGGGACATTTGGTTTTATATTTTTATTAGTCAGCAGGAAAACCCCAAAAACCACTCAACCAATGTCCATGAAATTATGAGAGTAAACGGATCTGAGGCGGATGGAAGTGCTTTCAGATAAACTACTAGTTATTATTGCTTTTGCATCTGCAACAACTTTAAACCTGCGAGAACCAGGCGTTACTATAACTGTAAAAACATGTTGCTAATGCTACATCTGTTCAGCCACATTTTAATATCGCTGTATTTAAGGAATCAAACTCTTTCACCCCCGATGTGGATGGACACAGTCTCTCCGCTCTCACACGAACGAAACTCCTCATCCGACCTCTAATTGGACCGTCGGCCGCTCCGGCCTCTGAAGGCCGCAGACCCGCTGGGCTGTGCGTGCAGAGTTGTTGGTGAAGTCCTGTGTGAGAATGAGTCTGAAATGCTTGTGAACGTGTGCATTGAGCTGAGTGAATATGCATCGCCGCACCCACTTTAATGCATGGGGCCTATCTGCTGCTCATTTATA
>NC_047154.1:26637900-26716369 GCF_009819705.1 Hippoglossus hippoglossus
TGTTCTTCCAGTTTCACGTCCGTCACGTGTTAGAAACCTCATCAACACGTCCACTCGCTCACTCAGAAGCTTCCAGAGCAACTGACTCAGACTGAAAATGTCCAGACTTCAGTGCAAATACATGTTTTCCTCCTGATTGAGTAACATCTGCTGAAACCTGCCGTGAGCAGACGCCTCAGGAGATTATCAAGCTTTTTAAAAGACGGCTTCTGTCTGATTTTGGTCATTTCGTGAATAACAGGCTCTGATCCTCTAAAGTTCTTCCGGTTTGAATAAAGCTTGAGTGAGTCAGCGGAGGGTTGGATCCTCACAGCTCTGCTCTCTGGGCACAGACCCTCTGAATGGGCGTTAGTTGATTAATGAATGAGAGTTAAGATCCAGAGGAGGGCTCCAGTCTCACTAACCTGCTGTAATCCAGCTATTACAGCAGATTATCCTCATTATTACACCGGTTCACACTCACCAGGCCCTGAGCACAAATTACAACGAGCGGCTGGTCGGAGAATTTAGTGGTTTTTACTTTGGGATTAATCCTGTAAAACCTGAACCGGATTAATTAAACCAATTAAACTCCTCACTGACTGTGAGTTTATCAGGATGCACCCGCTCCGACATGTGGAGCCGACACCAGAGGAGCACAGGCTGGTAAAGTCCACGTGTGTTTATAATAATATAATAATTATACACTTTATTTATGCAGCTTTTATTCCAATAACAGGTTTATTAAGTGCTTCACAGACATTACAACAGAAAATACAAGCAGTGCAACTACAGATTTAAACAAGTAGAGCAATAAAAGACGTCTGATTAAAAGCAGGTTGTTAAAATAAAATAAAGCAATAAATCAAATATCACACGAGTGAAACTGGAGATGATTCACTTTCTGTAAAAAACATTTTTTTCTTTCCAACTTTTGTTTTGTCAACTGTAGCTGCACTTAGTGTGTGTGTGTGTGTGTGTGTGTGTGTGTGTGTGTGTGTGTGTGTGTGTGTGTGTGTGTGTGTGTGTGTACGTACCTGTGAAGCCCTGTATGTAGCGTACAGTAGCCAATGGGTTTAGGTGTGTGTGTGTGTGAGCTCGGGGCGATGCTGAGATTTAAACTCATTCTGTCGACGCTCCATCAGATAACAAGCTGAATCAGCATGCACTGTGGGACGCACACACACACACACACACACACACACACACACACACACACACACACACACACACACACACACACACACACACAGATACAGGAGGAAAGACGCTGGTATAATGAGCTGAGTCCTTTTAGAGACAAAACTGTCACTTTATCCCTCCGTCGCTTCTCTCTCTCTCTCTCTCTCTCCCCCTCTCTCTCTCTCTCTCTCTCTCTCTCTCCCCCTCTCTCTCTCTCTCTCTCTCTCTCTCTCTCTCTCTCTCTCTCTCCCCCTCTCTCTCTCTCTCCCCCTCTCTCTCTCTCTCTCTCTCTCTCTCTCTCTCTCTCTCTCTCTCTCTCTCTCTCTCTCTCTCTCTCATCTCCTCTCTCTAATGAAGAGGTTCCATCCTCTGCTCTGAGACCCCACAAACACACATGTAAAGCATCATACAACAATCACAGAGTTTTCTATGTTCACATCGAATTTCTTTATTTTCTTTTATCAATTTAAGAATTTTTGTAAAGTTTCTCGTAAAGTTGAAAACAAAACGTATTTACGCTCCTCTTGTATTTTTGTTGTTCCTCCACCATCTCAAAGTGTTTCAAATCAGGCCTCACAAGCTGAAAAGCTTTGGAGCCACATGTTTCTCCTCCTCTCTCCTTCCTCCTCCTCTCTCCTCCTTCCTCCCTCCATCACTCTCCTCCTTCCTCCTCCTCTTGTTTTTTCTCCCTTTAGCGCTGCTGCTGCTGCTGGATCACTTTCAGAGCCCTGCTGTCAGTGTTAACCACACCGTGACCCCGGTGACCCCTCGTATATCCGCCGCCTTATCTCTCCCAACCCACCACAGCACCCTGCACCTCAGCCCTCTCCTGCTACCTCTCCCCCACAGAGGAGGAGGAGGAGGAGGAGGAGGAGGAGGAGGAGGAGGAGGAGGAGATGGAGGCGGTGGTCAGTGATGCGCTGAGCTCCAGGCCTGTCCCCGCTCATTTCAGGTTAGCCCATCTGCATTAGCACCAGCCAAAGTGACAGCTGTCAGCACCAGTGAGCGCTCCGGATGCTCCCCCTCCATCCGTCCTTGGAGCGTGGCCAGGACGGAGGAAGAGGGGGAGAAGAGAGGAAGAGGAGGAGGACAGGAGAGATAGAAGGAAAAGGAGAGAGGAGTAAAGGAGATAAAGGGAGAGGAGAGAAGAAAAGGTGAGGAGCTAGGAAAGAGAGGAGATCAGGGAAGGAAAGATGAGAGATCATGTGAGGATACAAAAGAGGAGAGGAAAGAAGGTGGGAAAGGAAAGGAAAGGAAAAGGAAAGGGGGAGGAGACACAGATGGAAAATGACAAGAGATAGAAATGAAGAAGCGGGAAAGTAAAGAGAGGAGATGAGAGCAGAGGAAACGAGGAGACAGACTGAGAGGAGGAAGAGGAAGAAAGCGACAAAGGAAGTAAGAAAGGAGAGAAGTGAAGTAATATGGCCAGAAAATGATGGAGGGGGAGAAGAAGGAGTAAAGAAATAAAGAAATTTTAAAAAAGTAGATGTAAAGAGAGGAGAAGAAGAGGATGGAGGCGGAGGAGGAAAGAAGAAGAGAAGAGAAGGAAGTGAGGAGAGAAAGAAGAGATGAGAGGAAACAAGGAGAGAAGATAAATAAAAAATCAGCATTACAGATAAATATTGAAATGATCTGGTCTCAAATAATCAATAATCATCAATAACCTTTACCAGAATAAAGAGGGACGATGTGAGGTGTGTTTGTTTTATGTGTCAGGACAGCCCTGACCTCTGACCTCTGAACTCCGTGAACTCTCTCTCTCTGGCTCAGCTCCGCCCGGTTTGTGTGCGAGCAGCGCCGCCTGCTGCTCTGAGGAGGAACCGCAGCAGAGCGGATCCAGCGGCAGCAGCAGCTGGATCCTGCCGCAGTGCAGCCTCTCTGCCCGGGACACATGCCACCGTCACACCGCTGCAGCTGCTCCGGGGCTCCGGAGACAGAGGAGGTGAGAGGAGGAACATTATTATTATTAATCTTCACTGAGGAGGATTCACTTCAACTGGGTTTCATTATGTTTTTGAATTAATACAATGAGAAGTAATGAGAGAAACAAATCAAATGTCATAATTGTTTGATTTGTTTTGATTTATTAATGTGGTTGAAGTGAATCTTTCCTTTCAAACAATATTATAAATGTATTTTTCTTTTATTTGTGCAGCTTTTAAACATGTGTGTGTAAAATCAGTTGATCTCATAGATTTATAACAATTATTTATTTTTGAAAATATGAAAATATAAACTTTTATATATAAAATAAGATTTTTAATTTTTAATTTAACTAATGACTTATCGCTGACAGGTGAATTTCATTTATCAACTTTATTTTCACTTTTGTTGTGGTTTTGACAGATGACAAAATTACAAAATTCTAAATAAGATTAGAATTTTCAGATTTCAGCTTCACTGAATGTTGCATAATTCAGAGAGAAATGTGAAGTGTTTGCAGAATTCAGTGTGTGAACAATTTCAGCTTTTTGTCTTGCATCTTTCTTTTTGCCTTTCTTCCTCCTTCTCTGAAATCCTTCCCTCGCTCCTCCTCTGTGCAAACTGCTGCTGTGGCCTGAGATGTGAGCAGCTCCTGTGACAAGCTGAGAACAAAGATCTGTGCCATGAAATATACAACGTGAAAGTCCCGTGTGTCGTTTATCTGCTGTATTCAAATATGACGTGTAAAGGTTGAATATTTACAGGAAGGTCTCCGTCTACTTCAGGGGTCAGAGGTCGAGTTCAACGTCCCATGAAGACCTGGAACCTGCAGCAAAGTGTTCAAATCTCATTCAGCATAGAGTGAGTGACGCCTGCCACAGGACGCCCTAATAACTCTGTGCATGAATAAATAACACACACACACACACACACACACACACACACACACACACACACACACACACACACACACACACACACACACACACACACACACACACAGCTATCAGCTGGGGCCACATACCCGGTGTCTTGATTCCTAGACAGACACACTCATGCACTTTTAATGGGATCCCTCTCTAAAACCATGGGATTCCTCTGCCAAGCCCGACCCTCTTCCACTGAGTGTGTGTGTGAGTGTGCTCAACCGTGTGTGTGTGTGTGTGTGTGTGTGTGTGTGTGTGTGTGTGTGTGTGTGTGTGTGTGTGTGTGTGTGTGCAGCAGGCGTGGATGGGGGTCATCCCCCGACCCAGGGGTGCGATTTCAGCCTGCCAGAGGGAACGTAAGTGAGTGGTCCCAAGACCCCGAAAACCCCAAGGCCTGAAATCAAACCTTGTTGCAAACCTTCCACACTCAGAGCGAGAGTGCATGTGAAGGCTTCACTGTGCACAACATGAAGCAGCGTCATCTTTAATATCCAAGAAAAAAATGTTATTTATCTTGTTTTATTACATTTTCACGATGTGGTTCCTTCATTTAAGAAAAATCTCTCCTTCTGGATCAACCATGTTTTTCTGCGTCGTGACATGAATGTAAATGATCTGCAGACGAGGATTTGTTCTGATTTCCAGTTTGACCTGAGCGATGTTCTGAAGTTCACACGTCACAAACTGCAGCTGTGCAGCCAAACCGGGGTCAGACCTACACAACCTGAAACGTGAGGGAATCGCAGCATTTTACAGGATAAACAATCTCAAACCTTCCAAATGTGTCTGAGTGGATGAATGAAATAAGTATAAACTGATGCACATCGAAGATTTACATTGTTGGCAGATTTTAAAGTGAATGTCTTGATTCTTGGAGGTTAATTAATCAAATGAGTCAGAATACTTGTGTTGACAAATTTAAATGAGGCAAATATTTCCAACACATTTGACCTCATGAACTAAAACCTATAAAACATTTGAGAAGCTGGAACCAGAGAATATTTGATATTTTAGTTTGATAAATGACTTTTATCACAATGAATCAATCATTCAAATATTGTTCATTAATCCTGTATAGTTTGTGATCTGAATTTTAAATTTTAAATATGTTCATTTCCACTTCATCAGCATCTTTTTTTACCACATTCAGAATATGTACAAAATACTTTAGCTTTGAAAAACTTTTTTTACACACCTATTGTTTTGAAGGTAAAAATGCACGTGTGTGTGTGTGAGTGTGTGTGTGTGTGTGTGCGTGTGTGAGTGTTTGTGTACGTGTGTGTGTGTGTGTGTTTCTGAGTGTTTGTGTGTCATTTTGTGAAATACTTTGTGAAAGACGCAGATTGAATAAAAAATGAAATGATAGAGCAGCTGTTCCATATTTATTACACGGAATGCACTTAAAGGCTGAACACAGAGAAAATCTGTGCTTGTGTGTGTGTGTGTGTGTGTGTGTGTGTGTGTGTGTGTGTGTGTGTGTGTGTTACATGTCTGTGCACGCAGCGGCAGCAGGAGCAGGAGTGTACCAACTGTTTGTGGTTTTTGCTTTTGCTTTATTTATTTATTCATTTATTTATTTGTTCTCTGGTGAGCGGGATTACCTCTGAATTATGGAACAGTCCCCTTTCTCTCCTTAAGTAAAAAATAACATCTGTCCGGCAAATGGAGAGCTTAGTGTTTCTCTATAATTAATGGTAAAAGCCTCCAGAGCCGCACATAAAATATACATCGTCCACGCAGGACCCCCATAACAAAGAGGGCGAGAGAACACAGAGAGAGAGAGGAAGAGGAAGAGGAGGAGGTCAGCGAGAGGAAGAAAGAAAAACAGAAGCAGAGAGGAGAAGAAAGAAATCGGTCAGTGTGTGACAGCAGATAACTCTACACAACATGCCACACAAAACTCACACAACTCACACACTGATACTGTTTTTGGTTTATTTCCACAATAAGAGTCTTAACATTTTAGCGTTTTATGATTTGTGTTCAAAGATGAGCTGATTTCTGAATAACAAAGTAAATTCTTTAGATAAAACCAGATAAAACTTAACATGAGACTCACAAGTAAAGTTCAAATGACACTTTTCCTCCCACTGTCCAGGAATGAAGCCAAGGCTGCCATCTTGTGCCCAAGGCGTCATTTGGAGTCAGAGTGGATCTGATCCACGCTCTCGACCAATCAGGAGTCCATCTCAGCTGTCAATCATGACGTCTCAGCTCATTTTTTTAATCATCATTTAAGTAATTAAAACCAAACTGATCAGAAACATGAACACTTGAACAAACATCATTTATTTCACGTGTCTTTCAATTTTAAATTTGGTTCATGTCCCATCTGCTGACCTGGAGGAGGCAGAGTTTATGACCTATACTGCAGCCAGCCACCAGGGGGCAAGCGAGACGCTTTGACTTCACTTTTGAGAGCCGTCATGAAAACTCACCACCAGCAGTCTTGATTTGATTGACAGGTTGCTTCAAATCAACTGAAAGTAAATCTTCATCTTTTCTGTTCAGATGTTGAGCTGTAAATAAATGTCGAGTTCATTTGGTGAAAGTTTTGTAAACTTGTGTATTTACGTGAATTTGAAAAACAGTGAGGTCACTGATGGAGACCCATCAATCAAAAAGGTGTTACAGCTATTGTTATAATTATTATCTGTACTAATACAGTGTTGAACATTTCTTCCCCTGAGTTACACATTTTTCATTAAAACTGTTTTTAAAGCCTCTATATTGTTATTTTTATGGACTTTTGCAATAACAACAAAATAATGTATTTATGTTGTTAACACCAGGAAACTTAGGCACAATAAAAAATTATTATTCCTTGATTTATTGTAAGTGTTTGTGATCTGGTTCATCATCATCATCATCATCATCATCACCATCCTCATCATCATCATCATCCTTGGCTCACATGCGCAGCTCGTTTTCTTTATTGATTATTGATTGAAACAAAAAAATGATTAGTCTGTGGAAAGTAAACACAGAAGCACTCAGACGGTCGTCAAGGAAACACACAACTCATTTAATTTACACACACACACACACAAACACACACACACACACACACACACACACACACACACACACACACACACACACACACACCCGGAGGATGTATCTGCTCAGTTATTTCTTCCAGATGTGAAACAGCTGCAGTTTTTGAATGTTGTTTTTCTACAGTGGAGGATGAAGGTCTACAGTGACCTCTGCTGGTCACAGTGTGTCACAGCAACACGCTGTACATCTTATCACGTGTTCATAAGATCACAGAGAAAAGACCTCTGGTACAAATTAATGACGTTTTGTTGTATTTAACTATTTCAACACAACCTCATTACAAATGTATTTATTTTATTTCTGCGGACATATGAAAACTAAACCTCCTGTGTCATCACATATCACAAACTTTTCTTTTGTGGTTTATTTTTTAGTCCACAATCTAAATCTTTCCTTTTTATTTTTCTTATTTCATTGTTTATTTTACCTTTTGTAGACGTTATGAAAATACTTGAAGAGTCTTGTGAACACAATAATAACCCAAACATTTTATTATTATTTGTAGTATTTCTTTACAACTTAATTTACAGCAGTAATGATTATTATTATTATTATTATTATTATCATTATTATTATTATTATAATTATTATTATTATTATCTGTACTTATATAGTGATAAATGTGTTGTCAGTATATTTTGCCTTATTTTCACGAGGCAACAAACAGTTACATAATTCTTATTGTACTAATATTTAAACTTAATATCTAAAGTTAATATTTAAATCATTATACTATAGTTTATATAAATGTTGTTACTAATAAATTTAAAACTTTACTGACTATTCATCATCATTTAGCTTTTGGCGGAACCAATGAATAAAGTCGTTTCCGTCGGAGCAGCATACATGTGGGACGGGAGCGGTGGAAAGATGGCGGCCGCCATGTTCCAGATGTCCTGTTTGTACCGGGGCATGCTAGCGGTCCGGGTCCCCGGCGTCAGGACCCTGATCCCCGGTCTGGTCCCGGCGCAGTTCCGGACCTTCTCGGTGCGGAAAGAACCGGAACTGGAGGAGAACCCGTTCTACGGGAAATACCAGGACCGGATCCAGAGGCTGCGGAGGTCAGCGGCTAACATCCGGATCCCCGTTAGGAAAATCACTATGTTAAACTAATCCGCGTTTACAGTAGTTTACACGTTATGTAGATTTTAAATAATCATTCATTTGAAATCCTGATGATCTGATGATACATTCGGTTTAATTTGTAAACATCAAACTCTGAATTTACTTAGAAATATTAATATTTACAGATTATTAGCTCGTTATTCCTTAATTATTTTAGACTAATAAACGTGTGTGAGGAAAGAAAACTGAGGATTTTCATACAAACAAAGATTTGTTGGATCTTTAATTATTTGCCGAATTTATTAAAACACTTGTGATTCATAAATGTGTATAAACATAGAGTGAAATGTTTATTTGAGTTTTACAATATGAGGTCAAACATTAACTGGACAGATATTTAAATGGAGTTCGGCAGTTTTATCTTATTTAACTAAGACAGTGACAAAATGCTTCAAGACGAGAATCAGAGTAAAAATACAGAAATAAAACAAATCAGATGAAATAAAAACAGGTTTTTCTGGTAGAAGTTCACTTTGAAGTTCGTCTCTGTGTCTGGACACATTAAATTAATTTACAACACAGAATAAAGACGTCTAACAGTAATTATATTATAGTATTTTTTTATATATATGTATATTGATACTTAGTCTGATGTGATTTCAGCGCCAAACCGCAGGAGTACAAGGCTCGACTGGAGAAACGTCATGAAACCAAGAAGGAAGTGCTGGGACACTCGAAGCAGGCCGAGTTCGTCAGGCTCATGGAGCAGGAGGTGGACACACAAGACACAACACACAAGACACAACACACAACACTTTGAAAAGTCCTGAAACATCAGATAACGTCCTGAACACAATTACACTCATCTTAAGGACTGGCGTATTCTTGTTGCATCATTTGATAAATGACGAGAGCTTTCTTCAGACCAGACTTTTACCTTTAACTGGTTCCAGTGTGTAGTTAGACTCCTGTGATCTCATACTGGTTTCATTTGATTGACCTGCGACAGAACGGCTGTGTGAGTGAGACTCTTACTGTGTGAATCTTTGCAGCTGGAGAACAAGGACAAGATGGCTGCTGACGGAGCATCAGGAGGTTTCACCAAGAACAAGGTGAGAGGAGAGGAGACGAGAGGAGGAGAGAGGAGGAGCAGTTTAATCAGACAGATCTGAGCAGAGACGTAAACACGAGCAGCAGTTGAAGTTGAGATTTATAAAGAAATCCGTTTTCTATCCTGAAGGTGATAAAAATGTTGTTAAGATGTTTAAAATGTGTGAACTCGTTGTTCTTCAGACTCTGAGCTCCATCCTCAACATGGAGAAGATTCAGGAGATGACGGGGGAGGAGATCACAGAGGTGAGTCTGAGGGCGACGCAGCTCCGGTCACTCGTCTGCGTCACTTCCTGTCACGTGATCTACTGCAGCAGCTGGAACTGATCTTTGTTTTGTTCTTTCTCAGCTTTGGATGAAATATTATTCGTCGCATGAGACGATCAGCGCCGTCATCCCGGTGAGTCCAACTCCAGAGAGCAAGTCATTCTACAAACACCTTGTTAAATATTCATTTCCCACAGTTTCAAGTGAATTGAAACATTAACTTTGTCTTTATATTGAGGTCCACAATGGAAATTAGTGATGGAGTTTTATTGTGATATTCTTGATTGTTTTTCATTCTTTTTACTTCACGACCAAAGACGGGTTCTGGTTTGCTCTGTTGTTTGTTTAAAGCTTCAAGTCAACAACATATCTCAAATTTAAACTTCTTAAATTAGAAAGAAACGTATACAAATAATTGGTAAAACAACATAAACATTACTCCATGATGTATATCACACAGGACAATAGAACTTCACCTAAATATGCATTTTTAGTTTTAGAGATTATTAAAGTCTGTTTACGGATCTAATGAGCTGACGTCTCTTCACAGACACAGATCTACGAGATGATACTCAACAGGTCGGCGTCTTGTCCGATGGTGAGTTCACTGCTGCTCACACATGTTGATGAGAAACTGCAGAATAATCTGTTATACTCATGAACCTGCCGTGAATCCTAATTTATTTCCGTTTCCTCTCTGATCCTCAGTTCCTCTACGCTCTGCCTCAGAACGAGGGTTACGAGCTGTTCCTGGGTCAGTGGTCCGGACACGAGCTGCACTTCACCTCCCTCATCAACGTGCAGGTAAACCAACACAGAACGCTGTTATTTCAGTGGATGTTTGGAAGCAACAATCTGAAAACACTGAAGTTGTAGAGATCAGATTGATCAACGGCTCAAACACGTTTTATGGGAAATTAATTCTTAGTAATTATTAGGTCTTTGGAAACTGCACAAAAATCTGAAAACCTACGTGAAGTCAAAATTGTGAAAAGTCAAATTATTACCACGTGTCTATTAGATCATTATAATGTTATTAGGCTACTTGGTTTACTGGTCCTAATATACTGTTGCTTTCCTCAATGGCCTGAGATGAATCAACAACTTCTAGAATGTGCAGATGTTTATAGAGAATAAAAAAAACAAAATGTATCGGCATAATATTTAACATTGCTTTAAAAAGTTAGCTGGGCCTGTTATCGTCCCGGTGACCTGGAGGCGTCGGTCCCGGTGACCTGGAGGTGTCGGTCACCGTTCTGTTCTTCCTGTGTCCAGACGATGGGTGAGCACGCTCCCAGTCAGCTGATCCTCTACCACTACCCGGACCTGAAGGAGGAGAAGGGCGTGGTCCTCATGACGGCTGAGATGGACCCCAAGTTCATCGTAAGTCCACTGAACTGCTAATCCACGGCTGTATGGTTCTGATGATGTGGTTCAACCAGGTCCATCCTGGTTTGTTGGAATCATCATCGTCATCCTGTCGTCTTTCTCTTCTCAGACCGTCCACCAGGCTCAGTGCTTGGCCAATCAGGTGCAGCTGTTCTACGGCACACAGAGGCAGGAGACCTTCCGATTGGTGGAGACGTTCAACCACAACCCTGCAGACTTCAAACACATGTCGGTGATAGCGGAGCTGGAGCAGAGCGGCCTGGGCCCAGCGCCCCCCCCCCGGAGGCTCGTTGAGACACTAGAGACGGACTGAGGTCACAGTATCTGCTCGTCTGCTTTCCAGGAACTGACGGTTTTCGTTTTAAAAGAGACTCGGCGTTCTCCGCTTGGATAAACCCTGACCAATCACAGCCCTTCACGCTGTACCTGATGTCGGCTGCAGCGGCGGCTGCTGTGATTCAGGGAGAAAAGTTCTTCTCATGAACTGTGAACTCTGTCTGGGACTCAGATTGTTTCATCGTGTTTCCACAGGAGAATAATGTGGTAACTGATCGGTTCAGTAATGATAGAATAACACCGTATGACATTCTCCATGTTAGCAAACTGGACCTGGAAACTTTAAACACATTTAATGAATCATCTCCAAACCAACAAACCTTCTGATCAAATTAAAGCTGAAATAAATTATTCTGAATATTCTGCCAGATTTCTTCTCCTGTTGTGATGTAAAGTCTTTGATGCGTCCTGTAGACAAACTGAACACCGGAACATCTCAACACAAACATCAGGTTCCTGCACGTTTCCCAAAGCACAATGAAAACTGCAGTTTTGCTGTGAAGTCGGGGTAGGAGCACGGTTTCATTTTCTCCTGCCCTGATTGGACAGTTTGACTTCACCTACTTTTGTTGGGAAACATTCTGATTGGCTCGTCACCTCGGTCCTGTCAAATGTTTCAGTGGCGAACCTCCCGTTCATTTCAGATCTGTGTGAGCGAGGAAGCAAATAAAACATTTGCTTCCTCGGGTGAAGAAACACGATAGAAAGACGAACACAGAAGCAGCTCCTTGTTATTAATTCTCACTTTTATTGATTTCATATGAAAAAAAATACTGTGCAAATCCCCAAATGAATTTTTTAGGGATAGTCAGATATTCAGTGAAAAACACACAGGAAGAGTTATTTGTTCTCACACACAGACACACACACAGACACACACAGCCAGAGTGGAGGAGAGTTTAGCTGATAACAGATTCATTTGTTTTCTTTAAATCAAAATACTTTTTCATGATTATGTTAATTAAAACGTTCACCTCTGGCTTTCCGTACTCATGACTATAAGCCCCCATGGCACGAGCATTGTACACACACACACACACACACACACACACACACACGCATCATCCACTGAACAATAATGTGCTACAGTTTTCACTTTTTAAATTCTAGTCGTATCAAAATCGTACAAAAACAATGTTAATCAAAAGACCCATGTCTCCACTAACGTCCTGTACAGATCTACAAGTGTCTGTAACATCGCCCTCGCACTGCTCATCACAGAAACTCTCCGTTTCACAGTTTATTTCATCTACTCCACTCGCTCCGTGTTTCATGTTCATTATTGCAACATCGGGTCGGAGCTCCGGCACGATAACACTTTTCCTTTTCAATATTCACACTCTGCCAAAACACACAAGCTACAACACGTGAGGTCCAAACCTCTGAAGGGCTTTGAATTCATCCAGAAATGACTGAACTAAAACACAATGAAGCCCAACTTTATACTTTAGACGGTAAAGTATCAGAGGATGAACTGATTCAAATCCATCAGATAAGTTTGTGTAGCACTTCAATGGTTAAACTGACTGTCACAGTTTTCCTGTAACCTCGGAGACCACTTAAGGGAAAAGTATAAGACACAAGAAATCTGCCACAATAACTTTTACAGTTTGATGTAAAAAGTTGAGTGAAGTGTCACATCTGTGCTGGTTCCTGAGCGAGAAATTTGAGATTTTCAGCACCGAAAAATATATTTAGCAAGCATTTACATTTTGAAGAGAAATTATATGCAAGGGAAAGAAAATCTGCATGTTTACTGTTAACAACTGTCAGGATGGTAGAATCCTTCAGACTTCATGCTGGGCTCTAATACTGTTGATCCACATGATCAGTAAAAAGGAATCAGGGAGTTGAACGAGAGTTTAAGACTCAAAGGTTTGTTCAGACAGAAAGAAAAGGAACTGCAGACGTGTTTATTCTTTCCAATCAGCCAGTGAAACTAAGATGTTTATGAGCCTGTGGAAACGTTTGTGGCAGCTCAGACGAAACTCTTCCCTCTTATTATCAACTCATCACTCAGAGACCAGAGTCGACTGCTTTTCTGTTTTAGCGAAGTCTTTGTTCACGTCACAGGTTCAATTTGATCTCAAACTGACAAAAGCACAGAACTGGGCTGGAAGCAGAGGGGGGGGGGGGGGGGGGGACGTGAACTCAGTTCCCACCACGCTGCGTCTTCTATTCACGCCCACTCGTGTTTAGTCCTGCTTGTAACACATCAGTGCTGCACAGTCTATAAACCGTGTTGCAAGGTAAGCATTAGCACAATGCTACATGCTACAAGGTTTTCTACCTGGTGCGTATCCATCCGCGTGTCTGATCAGCCAGACGCATCAAACTGTGCTACAGCAAAGTGTGAGCCAACAGGAAACTGTTCCTGCTCTGGCTCCTCCAACCAAGGAGCTGGTGTATCT
Source organism: Hippoglossus hippoglossus (assembly GCF_009819705.1). Taxonomy (NCBI): domain Eukaryota; kingdom Metazoa; phylum Chordata; class Actinopteri; order Pleuronectiformes; family Pleuronectidae; genus Hippoglossus; species Hippoglossus hippoglossus. Next base: position 26,651,549 of record NC_047154.1, read on the forward strand.
GGTGCAGGCACCTGAGCTCAGCCTCCGTCGTACCGTGTGCTCCGCTGCTGTGATTCCCTGAGTGGATCCTCTGCCGTCACATCTCAGTACATGGCCTCCGTGTCTCTGATGCTTCCAAACGACAAACTGAAAGTGCTTCCCAGTCTCTTGGTGACGCCGTCGCCCTCTCTCTTCTTCTTCCTGTTCCAGTTCAATAGGGAGGCGGAGCTCTGGCCCTTAGCCCCACCCAGCAGACGCTGCCGGGCGTTTTCTTTGTCGCTGCAGTGGGACAGCATGATGGCCCTCCTCTCCACCTGCTCACACACACACACACTCAAGTCACTGAACAGGTAAACGGCCACTGACGTCCCCCACACACTTCACCCTCAAGTTACCTGTGTGTCATGTGAGTGTAGCGTGACCACGCTGAGCTCCACCCTCCTGTCGCTGCAGCTCTTCAGCATGTGGACGACCTCGCTGTGTTTGGCCCATTTACAGTCCTCACCGTCCACTGCGACTATGTAGTCTCCTTCCCTCAGTCCGGCCTCCTGCACGACACGGGAGGAAACAGTGAGGATCTACACAAGGATTTACTGGATGTTCTCTCCAGTCAAACTGCTGGTGGATGTTGTCGTACCGCTGCACAGCCTCCGGGCACCACTCCTGCCACCAGGACGGGGGAGTCTCCTCTCAGCGTGAGGCCCAGTCCGCCCTCTCTCCTCTGCAGGCAGATGAGTCGCACCGGGCCCCAACGAGCCCGAGCACAGAACACTGACAGAGGCCCCTGCGGCACAGAGAGGAGTCATCTTCAGCTCATTCACTTCAATGTCTGGAGGTTATTCACCCGCTGAGGAGCTTACCAGTCTCTGAAAGATGTCAGTCACTTGGACTGTAGAGAAGTTGGTTGGAGTGATGTCTGGTTTCTGGTGGGTTTGAGCTGTAGACGGCAGGAACCAAATATCACCAACTGTCCTGTCATCACATATCGAGTATAACTGGTCGCAGCATCATTAAGTCTTACACTGTATCTCTGGAGCCTCTGCGGTTTCGTCAAAGTCGTCCTCTCGGTCCAGCTCTGAGTATTTGTCCAAAGAGCGTTTGTGTGTGAGGGACAACACGTCCTGCAGGATGTCCATCTTCCTCAGGATCTTACACAGGCCGTGGACACGCATGGCCTCCTCGTGTCGGATCACTGCACGCCGCAGGTGAGCTTTACCTGGATGCAGATTATTATTTACTCTTTTTAAATAGTGAACTTAAAATGATATCTAATGTAAACGTGTTTTATTCCCGTTCTAATGCTTCTGCTGCTTCACATGAACTCACCGAGCTTTCGTCTCTTTTCAGGGTCTCGTAGAATGAGGCTGAGTGAGGGTCCGACAGGAGCGCTGACGTAGAACTGGAGGAAAGCCTTCTCTGCTTCCTCGTGCTGCTGCTGCCTCTCCTCTTTCTCCTCTTCCTCAGCAGACGCTACAGAACGAGACACATCAGGTTCAGTCGTACTCTCACGTGATCAACACGACACAAACACAGATTGGATTCAGTTCTTTTTACTCACACATGTGGTCACAGAGTGCGACAGCAGTGTAGTAGTGTGAGAGAGCGCGGAAGTGTTCAGATTTGACCTGAACCATGGACGCCCACGAAAAAGGCACGTAGTCCTTCATCAGAGGCTGCGTCATGGTCTGCTGCACCAACAAGTAGACGTCCGACACCTACAGGAGACACATGCACATGTACACAGTGAGCACCGCGGCACATCGACAGTAACGACGCAGACTAACCACAGACAGGAGCAGTCACCCGTGCAGCCTCTTGTGCCAGGCGGAGCTGGGACGTGAAGTGTGCGTCCCGCGTCGTGAGCGTGACGCGCTCAAAGATGCACTCCTGCACCTGGGCGACCATCAGCCGGACCAGCATGCAAAGCGACGGGCCACTCATGTCCAGACTCGGAGCGTTGGAGAAATTCTCCTTCAGGTAATTAAATGCACCTAAACACACAGAAGGAAATGGATCAGTATAATAATCAGTCGAACCACAACAACAAAACCTTCTGCCGTTCTCACAGCTGATCGATCAGTCAGACTATCAATGACGTTTTTGATCAACTTTTCATTTTCAGAACTAAATCGACCAAAACCTCAAACGTTAACTAATTTCAGTTTTTCAAATGTGGAGAATCTCTTCTTAGATCTGTTGATATCATTGTATATTGAATTTTAAGTTTTAGTTTGTTAAGTAAGACGTTTAAAGATCTGGAACATTTAACGTTTTAAGCCTTTATCAACCCCTGAAAATGTTCCACCACTGAATCTTGAATTGTCTGAAGCAACTGACGTCTGGGTTCTCTCACATTCAGCCCCTCTGGATCCTTTCTGGAGTTTATCCAGAGCTCAGTGCAGGTCTGAAAGCAGCTGTAAGTTACACAATTTAACTCAGAATAACGACCAACAGGATAAAAAATGATTAGTTTCAGCCCTAGATTAAATAAATTCAATATGAGCGAACACAACTACGATTAGACTCATAAGGTGAACAGGTTCAACTGTGATTGATTGAAACAATGCTTCTGATATGGCTGGGAACCAAGCTGTGTGTGATTGTGTTGTTTCAGTACCTGCGGCTCTCTGAAAGGCATCGATCGCTCGGTCTATCCCGGCGGCTGCAGAGCGGTCCTGCCGTGCTCCGATCTGCGTGTACAGGGCGCCGATGTTGAACAACACGCTTCCTTTCTCGAAGGCCAGCGCACGCTGACACGACGGGACGCCGGTCAGAGAGTCGTACCTGAGAGAGAACTACAGTGAACTCCATGATTCAGCTTTTTAATGAATGCACATTTCATTTAATCTGTATAGCACAACATGTCTTTATCATTCTAAAGATGCCTGGTACCAACTCCTCAATGGAAACCATGCTGACTAACATGAAGTGTTTCTGTCCTACCAGTGGAAGTGAACGCCGAGGTTCCTGAGTGGAGGAAAGAAGCGCTGGTCCAGGTAGTACAGCTGGTTGTAGTACTCCATCAGCAGCTCCAGACCGGCCTGGTTACGACTGGGAGTGCGCATGGCCTGACCACAGAGGACAGATAAACCTCTTACGTCACAGACAGACTCTGAGACCTTTTACACAATGTTCTTTTACCACTGCCAGGAGCTAAATCGATTTTCCACAACTATGTTAATAAAAGAATCTAATATTGAAGTAGATGAGTGTTTGTTTTGAACAAAGTCATATGAGGGAATTTCTGAACCTGTCTGAGCTCCATAAGCTCTTTGATCTCCTTGTCGTACAGAGAGCTGTCCTCTCCGTAGTGCTCGCAGATGAAGTCCTGTGGGAGGAGACAGAGCCGGCAGGAGGAGAAGTCAGTTTCACAGTGATCTGCGTACATGTCCTCATTTCACAGTATGCAAACAAACAGATGCTCCTCTACAGCAGAAGAATACAAGACACAGAACGCTAAATTATGAAAACAAGCTGCTATAAATCAGTTTTCAGTTTAAACCGCTGCATGTTCGTGAGCCGGGAGGTTTTCCTGAGATGTCGTGTTCTCAAGAATGAGACGGAGAAATGTACAAGATGCTGTATTCACCTGGATGGAAAGTGTGAAGTCCACCTCTTTGGTTTCTTTTAGGCCGAGAGGGATCATGGGAACGTTGACAGCCTCACTGTGAAAAGAAATAAATACAGAATGTGTTTGTAGTCTGTCACCAATGTACACACACACACACACACACACACACACACACACACTCACAAACAGTGTGCTGGTTTCTAAAATGCCTTGAATATATAATACTGTTCTCAAAGAACAATATACTTCAGGTGCTTTAACAAACCCTTTACATTTGATGAGGTTAACCAAATATCAATTTGTGAAGTTAAATAAGTTCATATTATATTAAAGGTGTTTCTTGTCACCATGTCATTCTCTGATGTCCCTGTAAGAAACTGTCATAAAGCTCCTGCAGGAACCTTTGAGGGTTCCAGTGAGACCTCGGGTCACGGGTTCTGGAGGAACCCTGTTTATTAAGAGGGAGTCCACAAGCACCTTGAAGGGTTCTGAGAAGAACCCAGGTCCTGGTGTTTTCTGAGGTTATCTAATGACAACAAACACCATCTGCTTACCTTCAAACGCAGCAGGGCTCCGTCCTGCTAATAAGCAAAGCTAAAGCCAAGTATTAACCCTCACGCCCGGGCTCCCTCCCCTCCCCCATACCCGCCTCCTCTCGTTGACCATGAACACAAACACTCACACACACCACACACTAATCAGGGGGTTTATCCCTCCCATGACCTGGGGCTGCACGGGGGGGAAATCTCTGAGCTGTTGTGTGTGTTTGTATGCGTAAGGCAAAATGTCCTCACATCTTGAGTGAAGCCCTTCAGGCCACATCCATACAACTGTGTTCTCATTTGAAAACAGCTTTTTTAAACTCAAACGATCTCTGTCTACATGAGTGTTTTTATCACTTTTAATCCCCGTGCATTCTAACACCTGAAAACACATATCACATGACCACTCACGGACACGGGGCATATTATCTTATCTCCTCCACATGTAAATCACTGTAAAATGCCGTTGTTAGCTGTTAGCTGTTAGCAAAGACAACAGGGTCAGTAACACTTGCAAATGTTTCTCCATGTTGTTCTACACTGGTAACTAAGGCTGGTTGTTTTCCTCAGGACGGGGGTCATGTGACAGGAGCCTGACGAATCAGTGAAGGCTACATCATGACCCAAAATGTTTGAGTGTTTTCAGCCTAAAACGGGGACAGCTCTAAAGCTGTGGAGTAGTGTGGACACCAGGTGGATCCACAGCAGGGCTGATGCTTTTGGACGTCGCCTAATTCTACACAACACAAAGTTTTAACCTCTTGAACAGTCTTTAAAAACTGAGATCTAAACAAAATCCAAAACGTTAACTGGTCCTCACGAAGATAAACACAACAGAATACAAAAAACGATCAACTGTTTCATCAGTGTGATGAACGTGGCCTGGGCTTCTCATCACAGACAACAGGAGGGTAGTGTGGGTCCTGGCTGTGTACCTGTCGGTCTGGTACACCTCCATGTTGCTGTTGAGCTCCTCCAGTTCTTCCTTCAGCAGCTGCAGGTTGGAGTTGACGAAGCTGAGCTCCATAGCAACGGTCTCCCTCACCTTGTTGTTGGTCGTCGCCCTTCACAATAAAAGAAGAAGATATCGTCCATCAGTGTCAGTGACGCCTGTGAAATGTTTGTCATCTGTCTGTAAATGTTTTTGTAGTTTATGTAATTGAGTTTCAGACTAAAAGAAAGACAATTGTGTTAGCGTGTGCACTTTGTTACACATCTCACCAACACCATAAACACACAAAGCTGGTGACTTGTCTTTCTCAATAAATGTGTGCATCATCTCTCCACCTCCTTCATCATCCTCTGTTCAGTCCAAGACTCTCAAACACAAGGGTGGGGGGGAAGGTTGCTGTACTTATCTCTCGGGGGGGCTGAGAACTCAGTGTTCCTCTGAGGCGTCACTCGGTTACCATGGTAACTAATGACAAACACTTTGCTGGAAGGGTGGCGAAGAAAATCCCCCAGAATTAGGCAATCAGTAAATTCCACCGGCACAAAGATACAACAACACAGAGCTGAAGAAGATGAGATGAGCCGACGAGCAGAGAAACGAGAAACACTGCTCAGTGCACAAAACTCTGAACAGGAGTAACTCTGACAAACTTTAAAAAAGACGAGATCATACAAACAAAAGAGTGATTTCAGCGAAGCAGCATAAATAGAAACGAACGAGAGTTTCTCTTCATTTGGAATCTAAAGGTAGAATTAAAGGTCACGGTGCTGAGTCATCAGATGCATCATCAGCTGGGAGATTCAGGGAGGATAAGTCAACAGAAACTGTCGAAGGCAAAGCCAAACTATTCAAGTCAGAGATTAAATAATGCACTGAAAAAGTCACACTCCTCTCCCTGTGTGAACAGGCTATAAGAAACAGATCCGTGAGGTTTCCTTCATTCTGAGTCCTGACAGACAAAGTTCTGCAGGAAACTGGATCTGTGGACAAACTGTATTCTTTTTTACCTCCGTCACTTTCTGAAGGTAAATTCAAACCTGTTCTTTTTACCTCTGCCAACGAGGTCATGTTTCTCGTCTGTCTGTTTGTCAGTTGTCTGTCTGTATGTCAGCAGGATTACGCAAAAACTACTGGACGGACCAGGAGGAAGGATGTGGGTCAGGAAAGAACTGATTAAAGTTGGTGTGGATCCGGATCCGGGAGCTGATCCAGGAATTTGTTTTTATCACTCAGTTTCTTTAACATTGTGAGAAGGATGTTTTTCAACAGTTTTACTGATTTCTCAGAGAATAATTAATGGATCTTGATGAATCAATCTGACATCTTCAGAGGACTGACATTTATGAGCTGCTGAGCCTGGTAGGAGGTATGAGCTCTACTCAGTACCATTCTACTAGTGTGTATGTACTAATACTTCTGGTTAGGGTTGTTAAAACTATGATGATCAACTGAACACAGTCACACTAAAAAATAAAGGTGAGTGAATTTATGGACATGACTGGTTTCTTGTGGAGAAAAGAGAGAAGAGTGAACAAAGTGGAGATCATAGAAGTCTCATAGTACGGACTCTCCTTAATGGTTATTTATGTTTTTTCTCATTAAATTATGACTTTACTCTTATATTCTTGTTATATTACAACTTTATATCTTTTTTCTTGAACTCTAATATGGCCGTAATACCCCGTCGTACCTTTGAGCTCCTTTTGAAGGATCTTTCCAGTTCGACCATTTTACATTCACCTCTCGCTCCGTCACTTCCTCCTGGTTTCACACGCACACATACACAAACACACACACACACACACGCACACGCACACGCACACACACACACACACACACACACACACACACACACACACACACACACACACACACACACACACAGACCTACATCTAGGATCAAGCCAAGGACAATCTGATTAGTCAGCTTTAACTGGGCAACCACATATCCCCTTCACACACACCCACTTGCACGCACAACATTCTGCAGCTTTTGAGGGAAATAAAAATAAATCTCTATTAGCAGAAAGCTGGAAGTGTCGGGGGAGCAGGAAGCTGGTGATCACAGTTAAATAAAAACCAAACTAACTGATAGAGGATTTAACTGCCGTCCAGCTGGATTCTCACAGAGGGACACAATGTGACGTCTTCATGGGCCAATCACAACCCATCTTTCATCCGTAATTAGCATCGCCTCCCCCCCGTCAGCACCCACACCACGACCCAGTTCCACAACAGTTTCACAGGGAGTGAAACATAAAGGGAGGAGTTTCTGTGTGTCAGTATGTAGGTGTGTGTCTGTGTGTGTGTGTGGGGGTGTGTGGGTGCGTGTGTGTCAGTATGTGTGTGTTTGTGTGTGGGCTATTCCAGTTGACCGGAAAAGGGGGAGGACAAAAAAAAGAGAAAGGTCTGACGGTGCCAGACAAATAAGTGGGGGATGAGGCTGCCGGGGCCTCGCTGGAAATCTCTGCATGGGAACAGGACGGGAGGCGGACACAAAGCCAGCTGATTACAGGCCGCCAGCCTGCGCGGGGGTCCTCTTTGTCTCTGTGACCCCCCGTCCCAACAGAAAGGGCACGAGCACTTGTTTTATTTCCCCTGAACTGAGTCATCACCTTTTAGGATAACAGCCTGAAACCGGTCAGAAATGGAGCTGAGGGGAGAAACAGCCTGTTGAAGTATTAGCTTTAAATATCAATTAGTGCTATAAACAGCTGACTGATCAATCACACCAATTCATTATTCAATTCATTATTAAAGTGAATTCACTGGATCCAGCTTCTCATTTTGCTGCTTTTTTCTACTGTGTAACTGCTCTTCTTTTGTATTCTTGTGAACTAATATCTATGAATTTAGGATTATGCATCAGTCAAGAAAAAGTCTTACTTAACAAGTATATGGGTGATAAAAAGCTAATAAACTAACTGAGTGACTAAATAACAATGAACACAGTTCATTAGTGGTAGTGGCCCTGCCGTCCATCATCCATCTCCCCTGAGAAAGATCTTTGTGAAAGTTAATTAGTCATAGCCAAACAAGTGCTGGGATAATAGTGAGGAGTTGTGTGTTGATCTTATTAGATTCTGACACGGCACTTCTAACGAGGCACAAGCAGCTCCTTGCTTTAATTAAGTGGCTCCTCCTTCTACTCCCTCTTTACGAGCGAGGGAGCTCCAGCTAACCCCACTGTTCTCAGACTTCTGCACATCGGCCTATTCAGGCCGGCAATGTTCTCAAACCTGCCACAGCCAAAAGGTGGATAGAGCAGATGTATGCACATATATTAAATGTACAGTTTTCAGCATCTCTTCAGTCATCTACGTCCGAGGGGATTAACAAACATGCACAGCCTGAGACGTAGTTAAGAGGAAAGAAAGGAGAGCGACGGGGAGAAGCTGGGGAGGATAAAGATGATGTTAATGTTCTCAGAGAGAACACTTTGATGTTCTGCCACCGTTCCTTTTTTCATTTCCCTCATTTCTCCACCAATAAAACTCGTGCACGCTGTGTGAATGACAGCCTGCTGCTTCCAGAGCTCAGTTCAGCTCAGTTCAGCTCAGTTCAGCTCAGTGTGAGTAAATCCCATATTTCCAAAAGTATGCAGGGTTTAATATTGTTATGCATGATTCTTTAAAAAGTACTGAAATGAAAAGAGAGACACATACGCACAACACAAAGGACCAGACAGACACATAAACACACACGTTTACACACAGTGAACACAAACAGAGCCATAAAACTGGGTGGTGCTTGTCTGTGTGTGTGTGTGTGTGTGTGTGTGTGTGTGTGTGTGTGTGTGTGTGTGTGTGTGTGTGTGTGTGTGTGTGTGTGTGTTTTCGGGGGGGAGTCAGTGATCTCTGACCTTTTCCCACAAATGTGACAGAGCCAACACGTTAACAAAAAGTGACCGACACAGAAGAGACGTGAACCACATCCATCACCACATCTCAGAGAGGAGAGCGCTGGCCTTCTCAATCCTAAAGGAACATTATGAAGAACGGGTCCATCTTTAAATATTAGTGATGTCACGAGAAGTGAGAGCTTTGTACCAAGCTCTCACTTCTACTACCACTCTCCTTGTGCTGCAGAGATGTAGGTAGTGAAGATATGATTCTTCCACTCCACATTATAACACTACACATGTTCTAAGGTCACAATAACAGTGACTACAGGGAAGGGGGTGGGAATCCTTCACTCTATACGTCAGTAACAACATCTAAATGTTTCAGAACTGTGACAGCTCATATCTTTTTTAACAGTGCTCCACAAACTACATTCTCTTCATCTCACCGCTCAGTATTTTCACATTATTGGTCGATCACCATCTTACTGCATTTAAAGACACTGACTATGTGGATTTGTAGTAATGAATGATAAAGCATTAGAACACCTAATAAAATAAACATGTTAACATTCTCTAAGTGAAATAGATTTTCAAAGACAATTAAAAAAGTCAAACCAACACCGCACACAGTAATTTAGTGCTGCACCTTATCCTCAAAGTTCAGGAAAGGGAAAGTTCCTCAGCAGTTGAGCGACATCAACAATTTGATTTCACCCAATTCTGTTATGTGCATCATAGAATCCCACAGATGTAGATCATCAGTGCAGCAGAAGAAAACCAGCCTCCTGACTCTGACCTCACCTGAACAGGTTCTCTGCTCCTGCTCTCATGCGCATCTCCTTGTTGATCTGCTGGTTGATGCGAGCTCGTCTGTGCTGCAGTTTGCTGCGCTGGGTCTGGGTGAAAGGATCACATCCCTGCAGAGTGATGAGGAAGAAATGAATGAATTCATTAGCTACAGCGACACATCTCAACACGTCAAGGTTCATTTCAGTCTGTATGACCACAGAAGTACTGAAGACGACAGCGTCACTGATGTTTGTGGACGTCCCATCCAAACCAAGTGGAACGTCCAAAAACACGAATCCAGTCACCTTAATTACTCCATGTTCTGTTCCTGCCAAATAATGTGATTGCTTTGGCACTTTGCTGCTTTCTTGTCAAGCATATTGTAAAAATGTTTATAACAGACTGCATCGGAATAAGATTTCATATCTGCATGTTCCCCAGAAATACACAAGGATAAATAGCAGGGATTCTTCAGCAGCGTCGTTCTCAGGATCTTATTGGATCCTTTTGGTAGAAATACAGACATGAAACTCCCAGAGAGAAATACTTCATGGTGGAGATAACAGCGTGTAAAGGATTCTGTCAGAAACAAGAGTCACTGAAGAGGAGAGCGTCACAGATACTGAAGAAGGAAACGATCTGATGTGGTACAGAAAGAACCGAACCTCCACTCCAGCAGGATCTCATGTTTTCAGTTTTTAGTATATTTTGAAATAAGCGAGAGACTCGTCTAACTGGCCAGGAGTGAAACCAGGGACCTGCTGCTGGAGGCGTGTTCATGAACACATGTGGTACGTGCCCTCGCCATCAGGTCGCTCCAGGATAACATGTTTAATAGAAAAGGGACCTGGTAATATGTCAGAGCTGTTTATCTGCCTGAGGATTTAAAGGCCTCTTAAATCTCACTTCAACAGACATTCAGCCCACAGCACCCCCACAGCACCCCCACAGCTGCCTGTTACAATGTGCTCCCAGGGAATCGATCACACGCTGCACCACACGTACAGTAACCTGACAGATACTGTACTGTAAACACTCTGAACACTCCCTCTCCTTATCCCTGTAGCCTCCGTCCATCACGTCTCCACCCGGCAGGAGCCAATTTGTTCAGTAAATGGACGTTTATCACTTTCTCCCACTCCTTCTCCCCCGTTATCGTGCTGGTTCCCTCTCACCCAGTTAAGGTGTTTGTTTAGCATGCACACGTCAAGTAATCCTCAGGGTGCCTGCGTGGATTAGGACTCGGGCCAAGCTCCCACCTCTGCTGCACCATCAGGAGGACGGAGGCCGCTCGACATCTGTGCAGCCACAGTCTGAGCGCACAACTCGTTTGTCAGCAACACAAACAAGTGAACCTACAAACTGCTGCTATCACAGTTATCTTCTCAGTCCAGCAGCAGCAGGACAAGTGCCTTGCTTCAGGGCACCACGTCTGTGATCCATATTTATAATCCATCCGTGTTTTTCCAACACACCCACGGTGTCTTTGGTTAATTCAAAGGAGCAGTTGGACCTGATTAAATCCAGTTCCTGCCGACACCGGACGGCATGTGGGGTAAGCAACAGGTTGCCAGTGTATTTCAGGACCAATGCAGACATGAAACAACCTTTCACACTCACACCTACGGCCAATTAAGAGTCTCCAATTAACCCCAGTCTGCATGTGTTTGGACTGAAGGAGGAGCAGGAGCACACGGAGAAATCCCACTCAGACAGACAGTGCTAACCACCGTGCCACCACCGTGCCACCACCGTGCCACCACCAGCCTGATTGCAAAAACAAAAAATGTTCCCACTTCCAGTTTAAAGCTTTAAGGATAGATTTGAGTTCAGGTCGGGGTTAGTTAAGACGTGTGTACTTGTACCTCTATCTCTGTGGAGTGAGGACGTTTTAGAGAGTGAGGACGTTTTAGAGAGTGAGGACGTTTTGGTCCCAACTCTTTCAAAGCCCTGTTTGAGGGTTGAGACTTGGTTACAGGGTTAGAAGGAGGTTAAAGGGATAGTTCGCCCCAAAATGAAAATTCACTGAAGTGTTATGACGCCGTTACGAGTTGAATTTGGATTGTGGACACTTGGATGACATCATTCTGTTGTTTCTGTCGTTTCATTACGTCCGTAGAAGTGGTCTTGTTTACTTTAATGGGATTCTGCTGCAGCGCTGTTTACCCCTGAAACTCCACAAGTGGTTAATGGAATCAAACACTTCACCCCCCCCCATCATAGTGGTGAGTGAGTGTGTGTGTGTGTGTGTGTGTGTGTGTGTGTGTGTGTGTGTGTGTGTGTGTGTGTGTGTGTGTGTGTGTGTGTGTGTGTGTGTGTGTGTGTGTGTGTGTGTGTGTGTGTGTGTGTGTGTGTGTGTGCAGGTGTCCCACCTTCCGGATGCTGCCCTCTGTGGGCAGCGTGAGGGGCAGCTCATCGTCTGAGGCTCCGTCTGACAGCGACATGTCCAACTCTCTGTGGAAACACACACACACACACACACACACACACACACACACACACACACACACAAGCGGGTTTTAAACACACGCTCCCGTCACGAGCCACGTTCGAACCACACACTGACGCTGGGGGGACAACTCGCCTGGCCGCAGGTTCCTCCATCATGGAGAAGCACCGGGGGTTCGAACCCCTGCTACATTCCTCTGATCCGCTTTGTGTGGGTTCAAGCGACAGAGGAAGAAAGTTCAGTGAGAGAAAAACAACCTGCAGCTTCTTCTCCTTCTTCTTCTTCTTCTCCTTCTTCTTCTTCTCATGACCCTGAGTCCTCCTCCTCCTCCTCCTCCTCTGTTTTTCTCTCTGCAGCTGCTGAAGCTTATTCGCTGAGGCGGGTCGCTAAAATTGACTCCAGCCAATCACGTGTCAGTATTCCGGAGCGATAGTAGAGTGGACGAATCAGAGGGAGGATTAGGGGCCGAACGAGGGCCGACGCCGACCAATGAGGAGACGATCAAGGCGTCCCCCCCCCCCCACCTCACTCAGCGGGCTGTTGCCATGACGACGTCAGGGTTGTGGCTCGTGAGTGGACGAATACGGATTATAACGTACTTTACGCAAATTACGTTCAAAAACTACAACACTTGATATACTTACTTATACTACTATTACTAGTATTACTAGCACATTGCTACTACTAATAATAATATTAATAACTATAGCTATAACATAATAATAATAATTATAGTAATAATAATAATAATAAATAATAATGTTAAAAGTAAAAGTATCAATTCTGTAGAAAAATGTCTCCTGCGATTGATTGATATATTATTATCTCTCACAAAATTAGGTTTATAACATTAATTGTAGCATTATATTGCACAGAGTACAGTTATTTAAGTTGTTCCCACATTAGGAGTCACACACAAAACAATAATACTAATTCACCTACACATCTGGATTATGTTTAGACATTTTAGTCTTTATATTTAAATATATATATTAAATGCTTGAATATTCTCTCTGTTTGTGTCCTGACCCATTTTTAATGAATTATCTGAGGAGTTTAAAAGTGAACACAGGAAACTGCATGACTTTGAACTTGTGCTTGATCAACATTTCGTCCTAGAGAGAACCCGTTGGTATTACTGTGGTCCGGTTTCCCTCCGAGGCCCCGACTGTCTGACGAGATGAACGTCGTCATCATTCTTCCCTGTTTCCTTTGCAATGTCCCCATTTGCATCATCTCGCTCAGTCAGACTCGGCCTCACTTCTTCACTGTCTCAGCACTTTGGTTTTTACCAGACGTTCGCAGCGTTCTCATCTAAACTAATTCATCCTGATCCAATTTATCTTGGTTCCAGGGCTCTGGTCAGAAGTAGATTGTTCCAGGATGGTGAGGACACAATGAAAGGACCCGGCCTCCGAACAGAGGTTGGTGCTCGTCCCCATCACTGCCTCTCAATTTGTCAGAGCACGTCTCCATATGGCAGCTCCTCCTGTCCCCGTCCAGCCGGTAATTCTATCTGTGTATATCTGTGCCTGTGTCCTGCAGGCAGCCACTCAGCTCGGAGGAGGCGGACCACTCACCTACAGGATTATGTCAGGACGGGGGTCCTGTGTGGGAAGTTAATTAGCAGTGGGGAGAGTTGGTTTGATTCCAGGGAGCGAAAGATGAAGAGAAACTTGAAAGAGAAAAGGAAGAGAGAAAATTAATGCAAGATGACAGCAGAGTTTTCTATGTCGACTATCACAGCCTCCTTATTGTGCAGTTTCTACATCTAACGACTGGTTAAGATTAAAGATGAAACTATGTGTTTCTATTTAGTTTTACACTCTCAAAAACCTAAATGATCACGGCTATCGGTTTTATCTGTATTTATGTTTAAACAGTTCTGATTCACAAACTGAGGTAGTTTCAACAAGTTTTATATAGAATGATATATTTATTATCAATAAAAGATAATATGGCACCAACACCAAAATAAAATGTAACATAATCATTGAAGAAGGTAAGTAATAAGTTATTATTATAATCTAATGACAGAAAGTGTGATAGTTTAACACTTACACTTTGTGACGGACTTTTATTTTTATAAATATTGATCAAACATGTTACAGTGAAATTACTGGTGTAAGTTTTGGGCTGATGTATTTACACCGAACAGAAAACTAGAAGTTTAAAAAAACCTAATGAACTCTGAATATTAGACTGTCTCTGCTGTTGTTCTGCTGTTTGGCCACTACAGGGCGCTATCACACAGTGAATATCACACTGAGTTTCAGTGGGTTGAAACATCTTCATCCATCTTTCATCTAATCTTATTTGTACTGCAGATATTCACAAATCACAATCGGTCTCATAGGGTTTTGACATTCTGACTGTAATTTATAATAAAACTTAAAGTTACTCTGCATGATGGGAACAGTTTGGATCATTAAACACTATTTTGTGAAGATTGTCTCAGAAATGATGACGTACTGAATATGATGAACAGAATTGGTAAAGATTTATTTTGCCTCCTCCTCTGAAACTCAGCAGAACCAAACTTTTATCCTCAGGTTGTTTCCTCTGGAGGTCAGAGTCTGAATCTGCAGCAGCTCAAGCTGAAGCCACATTTACTGGATGTGAATGAAACGGCTCCATGTTCATTCATGTAAAGTTTATGTGAAGTTTACTGAGAATCAACACAAGGTAACGACGTCTCCATCGTTTGAACTGGGAGAGTTTGTACAGTCAAACTTTTCTTTCTGGCTGCTCACATTAAGACGGAGCTCCACTGGTGTACGAGGCCGAGCGACACTTTCAGACAATCCATCACTTTGTGTGCTTTGCTCTCTCTCTGCTGTCACTGTGAGAAATGTCTCCCTGAAAGTCAGGCAGCAACAATGAACCTTTCACGAGGCTGAACAGGAGAAAAGCTTCAGTTTTCTGGATCATTTGTTGAACGCATTAATCACAAAGTACAGAAAACGAGGAAGAATGTGCACGGACATATTTAATTTAGTTAGGGAAGTTGATATGAAAAATAGGACATTATGAAAAGGGACAGTCGTTCTCCAGACGTGATTAATATTCATTAGTGTGGTTGTAGCCATAAAAGCTCGGGCTGGTGGGTAAAGGAGGCAATTGTCTGCTGAGAGGGGCCCCAGAGAACAGCTGATTGCATTAGTCCACAGCTACGACACTATAGTTAGGGTTATTCTTCAGGTCCTTGTGCCTGGGGCCCCCAAAGTATCCTGCTGGATCCTGAGGGCCTGAGGGCCTGAGGGCCTGTGAGGCTGCAGACAGCAAATAAGGACTCAGCCTGTGAGACGACGCCGCCGGGCCGACAGCCGAGCAAGAGGAGGGACTCTGGAACAGATGGTCACCGGGTTGGGCAGGTCCCCGGCAATCCTCACGGCCTGTTCATTAGCCCCACGTGTCACGCACCTTTTTAACGGGAGGGTCGGCTGACAGGCAACAGCTCGCTCAGCAGTGTGGGCAACACGCTGGAGTTTGTCCTCAGAGTACAGGACGACTGAATCGTCTCACACAGAGACAGGTGCTTTGAGGTGATGAAGCATTCAGAGCAGGGGTTGGCTGTGAAATGTCTCTCTGCTGGACAACAGATATTTTCACCTCCATTAAAAGGTGAATTTAAATGACTCTGATGTAGAAACGCAGATTTTCTGCTCTATCAAAGATACGTACAACTCCGGCTATTAGATTTTCTTTACCCAGCACGTGTCTGTTCTCACGGGAAACATCAGGCTCCGGCACAAAAAAAAGAAATAGCCCTCGGGTTCGGTCGAGTTCAGACAGAAAATTGCACACATCAAATAAGTTTTTCTCAAAGACAGTTAGAGCAAAAACATCTAAGATCACCACCTGGTGGCCAGCTGCAATATAGGTCATACATCCTACCTCCTCCATGTTAGCAGATGGGACATGGACAACATTTCTGTCATTTAAGGTTGTTGTTATCACACTGATGTATGTTCAAGTTCGTACTCTGCCTCCGTCACCGATCACTTCTGCAAGACGTCTCATCAGCGGGAGATGGATTCATTTGTGGAGAGTGGGAGGAAGAGGAGAAACGTCTATGATTTCACAAACATGAGAATCCGGCTCATTGAAGAAAAGACATCCATCAACATGTTCTGCCGCTGTAGTGACACAGATGTCCTTTCTCCACTTCCACGGTATTAAACACGTGAGCCGCGCTCGGTCGCTCATTAGTATTTCCTCTGCATCTTCACAGCAGTTGGTCGCTGCGTTGAAGAACCTCTGAGACTGTGAGGTTGCGGAGGGAGAGGGGGGGGGAAATCACACTGCAGCAGGAATCCTCAAGGTCACGTTCCACCAGGTCCCTCTCTGGGTTTTGTGGGTTTTATAATAAAACTTTGAAGCTGTGGGTCAGTGTTTATCCTCGGTTGTGTGGCGTTAGGAAATGTCATGTTAATGCTTCACTGCCTCAGGAGGTCACCACTGGAACAACATTTGTATTCTGCTGTTCCGCGCTGACCTTCATCGTTCCTGTGAATTTTAATATAGGTGAAGAAAACTAGTCAGAAAAGTTGAATGAGTTTATATAAACCACAAGTTTGACTGTATATTGAAACTTTTTACCATTTGTTTTAGGTTGAAGGAATAAGACTGAACATATTTATTTTATTTTCTAAGAAATGAAAAGGCCAAAATCATCGACTCTGATGGAGGACATGAGTTGTGATTGTTTTGTATTAAGAGTCAAACTGTTTTCATGGTGAAAGAAAACGTGCACATACACAGAGGTAAGTTACTGATGTACATGAAAATAATAAACCAGGAATTAACCGTCGCACGTTTGCCAATGACTGTTTATTAGAAGGAGCGTGATTGATGGTGAAAGAAATAAAAGGTTCAGTTAAACACCATTTTATAAAATTGCCCTAAAAACTAAAACCTTCAAGCGTGAAAACGTTATTTCAGATACAACAGACAAATCTGTTTCACCTTCTCTACCGTGACTCATATATTTCTTCACTACGCTTCAACACGTCTTCTGGCATGAATGCAGCATGCACAGAGAATAAGCCCCATTAGTCGTAGCTTTCAGACCCGTCAGCAGTATCTTAATCAACACTGTATCTTCAGGGGTGATGTCATGTTCAGATATTTAACCAGAGATGTGGATATCATAGAAATCACAAACCTGTAACAACTGAAATTACAAGAACGAAGGCTTTTTATATTAAATGTTTGCAGTCGGGTGTAGGTGATTTATCATTTGTTCACATCAAGCTAATAACATGAAACTACAAAATGCTTCTATTTTATCTATTTACAATTCGTTTGCCACCATGTTTTGTTACACAAAAAGGAGACAGTGTTTATACTTCCTGTATCATTTGATGTGTGACACAAATTTTAGCGTAATATTGTGTCGCAACATAAAAAAAAAGGTAAATGACAAATTGATGTAATTTTATTGAAATGAGGTGTTTGTATCAGCAATATCACAATAAATACTGACCAACGGGTTCTGTTTACCAGGTATTCAAAGAGACAAATTGTGATTTGTGAATATGGGCTATACAAATAAAATTTGATTGATGATTGATATTCCAGATAATTAGATTACAGTTACATTGTCAAGGATTACAGGATTACTTTTCAGTAATGTAATTTAAATATGAAACGTTTATCGTCACGTCTCTTAGACAAGTGCTCCACCTTGTGGTGGATTAAAGGTTCATGACTCCATTCCTGTAAACATCTTTTGACTTAAAAAGTTTTCAACACAAGAACGTTTGTGTCCAGAGCAGCTTGTTTGAGACATAACTGAAGTCGTCATCTGCAAAGAAGTTGACTTAAAATCTGAAGAAACATGTGCAGGAAAGTTTCCTTCACAGTCAACGAGCTAATGTTGCAGAAAAAGAAATGTGGGACGGGTTTTATTTTTTCTACTTTAGCTTGAATTTTATTTAAACAATTGTCACCACCAGGGTCATCAGCTGTTTTGCATCTGCCACAGTTGTAAACTATGATTGACAATAGCAGAAATGATTTAGCTCATTAGCTAACGTACAAATGCTAAATGTGCAAAATGCATTTTTATTGCACTGAAAATATTTTGAGATGTTTCAAGATAATATTTGTGGAACTTCGTGATTTTTTTGGCTGAGTCCATTTTCTTGAATATAAGGTGCGATTTTTCCAGTCTTTGATTCAGAAGTAATCAGATCATATTTTTTGTAATCATAATCGATTACATTAGTAATTACAAACATTGACATATCATCTGCATTCAGTAACTAGATCTCAAGTTAATGTGACCCAACACTGATTGTGTATGTAGAGTCATTGTGTGGGGGTGGATGCAGTGAACTGAATATTTTCACATTAAAGCTGTGAAAATACTGCGATGAGGACAAAAAACATACTTTTTCCTCAGATTGTTCATCCTAAAAAAGCTGCATCTTTCCTCGACAGTCATCGCTGTAGAAACGAATGCAAACTCCAGCCTCTGAAGCCTCCAATGGTCCAGCAGCTTCACAGTTCATCGTCCCTTGAGGCCTCGACACCTGCAGGTGATGAAACGGCGAAAAGAGCTTTGATTCATGACACACTTGTGATTCCACTCCAACGAGAAACCCAAGCAAATACGCTGCCTTGTTTTTCTCTCAGGGAAAAGTCCGAGGGTCACGGTTAAGTCCCTGAACGAGTGTCCGGGGGTCGCTGTGCTAACGTCTCGTCTATGGTGACCACCGTCTCCTCCGTGTGTCTGGAGCTCAGGCAGTTAGTCTGGTTCAGGGATATGTGGCTCATCTCCAGCAGCCGCGGTCGCTCGCCCAACTCGCTCATCTCGCTCATCTCGTTCATGCTGCTGGCGACGCAGTTGATCTCCGTCTTGTTGTGGTTCGTAACTCGACGAGACCCAAACGCCAAATCTGAGGAGAGAGAGAGGGATGAATGTGGAGAAGGTGGACGACACTGAACGAGTCTACATGGACACCAATAAACTTTTCTTTCCAGTGTGTATGTTCCCTTCTTTCCTCCTCTGGAACAAATACATTTTCGTATGTTGATCTAAAGTGCAAGCTTCTTCTCTCCCTTTAATAAAGACCATAGTTTATGATGAGCCTTCACAGACGGCGCCCTGAGTGAGTGGAGGTATAAAAGTATTTAGAACATGCACAGACAAAGGCTCCGAACTTCATCTGACAGAAAGTTATGATGGATTCAGCCTCTGTAATTCCATTAGAGGCAAAGCACCATTAAATTGTTTCAGGGGGGAGGTGTATGTGTGTTGCACAGCGGCTGCATCACGTGTGGCAGAGGCCTTTTCCAACTGGAACACATCAATCACTGTTCTGTCAGATGAGCGGCTGAGATTAAGGCCGACAGAGGTGAGTGTGAAGAACAGGAGACTGAGCAGGATTCCTCCGATCGACAGAGCTGCTCCGTGACCAGCCCTCTGTTCAGATATCATGATCCACATACTTATACATGGACCATGATGATTTAGCACTTGTTCCCATCAAGCTAATAACATGACACACTAAAAAACAAACACAGTGTTTTGTACTTCCTGTTTCATTTGATGTGTTTGATAGAATTTTTCCAATAATATTGTGTCACAACATTAAAGGAAATAATAAAAAAGTAACGTTTAAAGTTTAGTTACAATAAACGTGTAGTGTACACAGGGTTAGGTGGTAACGAATTTTCTAAAAAAATTAGTAATTCGATTACAGTTACATTGTTAAGGATTACATGATTACTTTCAGTTACGTCTTCAAAACGACTTTTTCATTATCATCTCATCTTGTCCTGTAAACATCTTTTGACTTAAAACGTTTGCAACACAAAAACGTTTGTGTTTGTTTGAGACATAAATGAAGTTAGCTTCAAATCTTAAGAAACACTTCGCTGTTAACAAGCTAATGTCGATGAAAAATAAACGTGCGGTAAGGTCTAACGTTTTTTTTAATTTCTTTTGCTTTAGTTTAAATTTAGTTTCAACCATTTCACCATCGTGCTCATCAGCAGTTCTGTGTCTTACACATGGACCATGATGTGTTCTGCTTCTTCCATGTTGCACCACGTCAGAGAAGTGAAGCTGCAAGACACAAATCCTCCACATTTACACCTCAGAAAGCCCGGGAGTGCAAACATGGTGTCGCCTGTGTGTGTGTGTCATATGAAGGTGGGGGGGGGGGTCAGGTGAGGTGAAGGGAGACGGACAGCTGAGCTCTCACTGCTGAACACAGGAGCAGAGGGGTCAGTGTGTCTCTGTGGCGAACTGCTGCAGACTATGACCTGTTGTTTTTCACCTGGTTCGTTGGTTTCTCTGCCGTCACCTTCAGCATCAATCGACCTGCCTCCACCTGCAGAGAGCAGGAGAACAGCAGGTTTGAGACTGGACACAGACTCAGAGACAGAGCACAATATTATATTCTGTCTAATTCCAAAGTGTGATCAGAAGCTCAGACACTGGGTCGACTATCGATGTGTTAAAATCTGCACGGCCACAATTAAGTGATAGTTTAAAACAATTAAAATAATAAAAAGAAAATCTGTTAATACCCAAATAATAACTGTTCTTTTTCATGGAGCCAATAAACAGAAAATACCAAGATAAAGTGGCATCTCATCATAAAACATGATCTACGCATGAGAGTCTATAGTCGGTTTAACCCAATGAATTTCTTTCAATGACTGTTGGTGGTGGAGGAAATAAGAAGCTTTATGGTTTATGATTTCATCTTGGTATGAATTAAAAAAATTCATTCATGTTGCTGCTTTGTTGCTGTTCCTCCAAATCTGAAAATTTGACTCAAGATTTCCCAAAATTGTTGATACAATCACAAAACAGTGATAACTTCCCCATCTGTCCCCATCTGTCCCCCTCTGTCCCCCTCTGTCCCCATCTGCCCCTGCACAGACGTTACTGAGGGAAACCTCTGAAAACCACCTGATGTAAAACACAGACAATCAGGCCCAGTCAGCACATATGAGACCGAACTGTGTCCTAAAAATAGCCTCATTGTTTCAGTCATTCATTCATTATGCATCACTCACAGGAAGCTCTTCAAGCTGAGGAAAAGAACCTCGTCTCTCACAGACATGTCAGATGTTTGTCAGGACGTCTCCTCACAAGGTCACGGGCTGAGCTCAGATCCTCCAGATCACAGTCACTGAGCTTCGACTGTTGTTTTCCTGAATAAATCGAATTAACTCCTCGTCGTTCCTTTAATTAAGACCTGGACTCTGCTTCTCTCTGAAGAGTGGCCCTCAACGGGTGAGGGCTCCATGAGTGTGTGTCAGGGTCCACACGCAACATGAGGTCACATTCAAAAGATTTTAGCTATAGCCTTTACCTTAATATAACCTTAACCTAAATATATATCTAAACTTAAAATTAACTTCTTTACCCTTTAGGTCCCCCAACATGGACCACCCCCCCACACACACACACACACACACACACACACACACACACACACACATGCACCTCACAGGGGTCACGTACCAACAACAAAGTCATTGACCACATCTTTCACCAGGTGTCCAACTATCGCGTACGCCACCGCCACCACCACCAGCGCGGCCATCACCAGGTAGAGGACCGCTTTGGGCAGCGGGATGGAGTCTCTGCCCGGTGTCCGGTAGTCGGTGAACAGCAGGTCGCTCTCCGAGTACTGGAAGACGTGCTCCATGCCCGAGGTGTGGTTGGAGTTGAGCGGCGGGTTGCTGGCGCTCATGGCGCCGTGCGGCTGCAGCGCGGTCACCGTGGTGGTCGCCACTGACTCCGCTTGGTCGATGCTGACTAAGCCCGTTGTTTTATTCATCAGAGGCAAAATCTGAGACAGGAAATAGCTCCAGTCCTTGATGGCACTAGTGTTGCATAAAAACATAGTTTCTAAGGTGTAATCACCGCAGGAGGGGGGGAATCTGCAGGACCACAGAGGCGCACGGATCTGAAGACGCACAAGGGACGCACCAGGAACCCGTCCTTCCTGAGTGACAGATTAATCCAACAGGTTTCCTCAGGAGCCAAAGTCCGACAGGAGCTCATCGGTGCCTCTGAAAACTTACCTCGCTTCCACTGACGCCACGCACACCGACGAGCTGCGCGCCTTTTACGCACGAATCACGAAGGGGTTCTGCGCATCGAACCATTTCCAAAGAGCAGCAGAAGACAAGAGCCTAGAATCTCCAACGAGGAGAGAGACGAGGAGGAAGACGTGTCAGCGTTTTCTCCCCAGATCCTGAAAACGCGTAAACCTTGATGTTGGATGAAGGAGAAGAAACATCCGCAGAACCACCGGGGTCCGTGCTGATGGTGATAATTACGCACAAAACGCTTCGTCCTGTTGCTGGTGAGCTCAGGACGCAGAGGACGGTGAACGGGCTGGAGTCACGATGCCTCCCTCCTCTTCTTCCTCTTCCTCCTCCTCCTCTGAGGTGACCGGAGAAAACATGTGGTGAGAACCTGGGATCCACTTGTTCGTCTTTGCTCGTCGGCTCCAGAATCAGCTTGAGGTGAGTTTTCACGAAAACAAATGTAACTTGAAATGAGTCCTGGTAGAGAAAGATAAACCAGAGAGATGATTCTCTTTTCTTTCATCTTTCAACCAGATGAAGTCTGATTAGAAACTTTCAGAAAGATCAAATGAGAGGTTTAAAAACTACAACTAGAGAAAAGTAACACAAATGAGGAGTGAAGCACCTGATGAATCAATGGAGGTTTGATGAAAAATGAATTTAGCAATAAAGTAAAAAGGGATAATTCATGAGACTGCAGCTCTAAAACTAACAGTGTCAGTAAATGGCCCCAAACTTCTGGAAAGATTAACCTGCTGAACTCAAAAACTAAAATTAATTGACACATGTAGTAAAACTGTAAAGTGATACAGTACATTTCTGTGAAATAACTTCTCTCAGTGTATTTTTGAATATTATATTCAATATAAAATAATACTGTCATATTTGAATTTAAACAACGTATTATTTTGATTTCTTCATTTGTCTTTGTTGTGAAACATGCTTCAGTTTGAACCGGTCGGACTAAATGTTGGTGCGTTGGTCTGAGGAACCTTCACACCTGATATTTAGGTTCAGACTGAACTGAAAAGTCTGAAGGTTTGAAACGAACCAGGTGTGAACGAGTCCTTTGCTTCTGTCGACTCTACCACTGTAGAATCTTCATCTCTCTAAAGAAGAACAAACCGGTAACAGTCCACTTTAGTTTCTTCCATTAGACAGAGTGGACAGTGAACCACAGATAACTGATGTCACTTATCTCTGTACCTCTGAAGACTCCATTTCTCTTCTCCTCCTGTTTTTCCCTGAGAAGATGAACCAGACTCAATTAAGATCACATCAGCCGCTCAAAGATCAGCTCAGAGGAAATGTATTCGACTCACTGACCCTTAAATCAATCACAGTGTCCATAAGTCACCGCGGACGCCACCGCGGCCTTCAGGGATTCTGCCGTCACAAATGTAGAGGACGGTTTCTTTTTTGAGATTAAGAAAAAAAGTGGACGTCAACCTCTTGTAGTTGTTCAAAAGGTCAGCGTAGGACACAATGATCAACTCTATATTAAGTTCAGATTCATGAATTCGGAAATGATGAAATTAAATGGATAATCACCGGAGATCGGTGCTTTAACTTCCTGCTGTGATTGGCCCGTGTCGGACCACATGTTGAACCCTGACCGATCACTCCCGTTCACGACCTGCGGTGAAGTGGGCAGAGACGAACCAGCCGTGTCGTCTGAAATGTCACAGAGCATTTACAGGATGTTGTGAAAGTGCAGAGGAGGAAGAAAACACTTCTCGTGTTTCCCTCCGGAGCCTCGACGAGAAGTGATCGTGTTCCACCACGAGACTTCACTGACGTTGTGAAGCCAGACAACAGAGAATCAGCCCAGTGGGAATTCATCCTGCTGCAACATCTGAAAGATCATTTCAGTTTTTCAGTTCAGTCTCATGGAGAAGTCGACAATAAGCTGACTCTCCATTGGCCTGATAGAAATGACTCATGGTTTACATCAGTTTGACATGACGCTTCTGTCGCTGCTGCTCTTCTTCATACAATCAGTTTGAATCCTGGAGCCACGTTGAACAGCTACGAGATGAATCGTGACCATTAAACATTTGATTCAGAAACAAACAGCGTAAAAAAAAAGGCAAAGTTACAAGTCTGTGTACATGATTATTTGAAGAGTGAAGGAACTACGTATCCCATAAGCCATTGCGAACGATCCCTTTCATCTGCTTCCTCTTGAATTTAAGCTGGTTGTTGATATAGTGTTGTAATATGTTGCACTTGTGTGTTTGTATATAGTGTTTCGTATGGTGTAGTAACTTAACTCTGAACGATCCAATCGTAGCCGTCATGATTTTGGTAACAGCGAGTTCCACCAATCAGAGACATCACTGCTCCACCAGAGGATTGTGGGTAATGTAGTTTTTCTCTTTGGCATCGTGAATAAAACATAAAACATATTTCTACTTCAGCTGGTATCACACAGACAGAATGAAGATCTGTGGTTGGATGTTTATTACCGCAGTGCACTGTGGGATTTGAGAGCTGTCATGTCGTCCATCTTCATTTACATAATTTAATAGTTTAATAAGCAGGTGAGTCTGTATATTGCAGATTTGCATAATGAGGCTAGTAATGTGTCCGTCTCGTTAATTTCCGATTCCAGTTTAGTGAGGACATCACTGCATTGTGAGGACGTGTTGGACGAATCTGAGGATCTGTGTTTAGGGTTGTGTGTGTGTGTGTGTGTGTGTGTGTGTGTGTGTGTGTGTGTGTGTGTGTGTACCATCACATGCATGTTCAGTGTTCCAGTAGCTGTGTGTAATATGTTCTGATGAGAACAGGAGCTACCTGCTCATGCGTGGACATGGACATTGAAGGTATTTTAGTCCGATAATCCTCGGAGAATACGAGACCGGTTCATGCAAAATATAAAACTCCTGAAAACTTTGCTAATATGTCCCGGGGGCTTTGAGTGTGTCTGGCTGTGCTGAGCTCAGGGGAGACGAGAAAACTCTGCAGGTTTTTATATTTATAGGCCGGAAGGAAGTCTGGTGGTAACTTGTTGGTATATTTTAGGGATAATCCACAACTAGGCTGAAATCTTTCATTCCACTCGGGCCATGTTTCACCCAAACAAGAGGCCGACTCCGAGAAACGCACAATATTCAAGATGGAAAAGGACAAAATATTCTCGACAAGGTTAAAAGCTAATGAAACGAAAAGTATCTCGTTCCACACAACCGTGCATGAAACTACGTGTCACAACAGTGCAGAGGTATTAAAGATAAAGTCTGTGACCGACCGTGTGTGTGTGTGTGTGTGTGTGTGTGTGTGTGTGTGTGTGTGTGTGTGTGTGTGTGTGTGTGTGTGTGTGTGTGTGCGTGTGTTTGGAGAGTTGTGTACCTGTATCTCAATCCATGTGTGCGTAATCTGATTTGTAAATTGCTTGAGATAAAGAGTAGAAGAGAACAAAATCCTAAATCAAGTCAAATCAATCGATTTAAGGGATTCTTAGTTTAACAGAAGGATTCATCAAAGGCTTTTCATCCTGAACAACCCAGTGGAGACTGAGAGGAGGAAAACAGAGTGAAAGGAGGATGAAGAAAGAGAAATCAGAACGGAGGATTCTCTCTATTCCCGTGTGGATCAGATGGGATTGTGACGGCAGCGGAGAGCGAGTCCTGCTGAATAACAGAATCTCTGTCTGTGCGGCTCCGGCTTATCTGGCTGCCTGATGAATATTAACCCCAATACTGGACTCGTGTAATTTAATCAGATATGACCCGATTCAGACACACGTTCGATTCCTGCCTCCTCCATCCCTCCATATTCCTCCATATTCTTACATTCACAGGCTAAATCAAGCTCTTGTGTCACTCGTCTCCGTCTCATCCTCACAGGCAGCGTGGATGAAAAGTCTTTTTCTCCACTTAAAACCATCAAGGTCACACACACACACACACACACACACACACACACACACACACACACACACACACACACACACACACACACACACACACACACACACACACACACACTAATCCTCGGCAGCCCTGAGGTGAGCAGATTCTCAGGAAGTGGATTCACACGATGATCCACGATCCTTATCTTCGTCTTTTGTCCTTTTTCCATAAAATTAACGTAAATGTGAATCTGCCTTTCTGTGCATTTCTCATTTTTTACATCACATGAAGAAACTCCCCCCAAATCTTCAGGCTCCTACAGAACATGTACAAACCCTCAGGAGAAATGTTTATGAGGAAAAAGCTTCCAGGATGGAAAAAAACAACATCATTTTCAATGTATGAATCAACGTCTTTGGATCGACATCATTTCACACAACACAAACAGTTTTGTTGTGAGAAACCCTCAATTTAAATAAACGTAACATTTTTAATTCAATTTGATTTGAAATGAAAGAAAAGATCCGTCCTGTAACTGGTCGGCGCCCGAGTCGCCCGCAGGAGGATTTCTGTGTAATCATGTCAGAGCAGGTCAACCTTCAGCTGCTCCTCCATCCCTCCCCGGATACTCTACAGGTAAATAGGACACTGGGCCACATTGATTTTCCTCCAATGAAATGAAATTGGCTTGATGTATTTTAAGGCCCTCCATCAAATCCAAAGCATCCTCTTCAAACTGAAGGTCGAAGGGACGTTGGTCTGCTCTCATGTTCACACTGACGCCTCGTGGTGTCTGACGTGTGAACCTAAACACACTGAAATAACAGATACTATTATATTTACATCTTTACGTGATGTGGCTCGACACAGGTTTTGTGTTTTGTACAGTTTCCTGTCAGAGGATTTATCCACATCCCTGCTGACGGTGCACATGTCGTCTCTGAGCAGCTACAGGTGACACGAAATCTGGATTTAACTCCCATGATCATGATCCTGTGCTGAGCTGTGACACTGTTTCCATCGCATTAATCATCGGATCATCGGAGCTGACGTCTCGTTTCAGCAGGAGATTAATTTCAAAAATGGACATCACTGTTTTCATTGTGATCTTAATATTACAAATGGAAAAAAAGTTAAGCGAGCAGAAATGTAAGGGGTGAATAATGTTGGATATTTTTTGTGGTTCCCGGCTCTGGATTTGGACGTTTGTACTAATTTCTTCACACATTACTGATTCGTTCTAATCCAACTATCTCCCCTTGGATTCAAATTAAACACAACAGCTCCAGATCTTCATTTTTCACACGCACACAGTTTTGAGTACGAGCTACAAAATCTGAACATGAACTCAGTCCTGCTCTCAAACTGAAACATCATCTTGAATTATTTATGAAATTTTTAACGCTTTAGAAAAAAGGAGGAAAATAATAAAAAAACACAAACTACATCATAAAACGGCAGAAACAACATGGATCCTGCAGATGGAAGAGAAAGTGCAGAAGCTTGTTCGGAACAACTCAGAAAGCAAAACGAAATATAATAGAGTTGTAACATAAAGTGAAACATTTGATTCCAGTGTTATTTGAGGATCTGTCCTGGTGGGATCTGTATTTGTCTCTATCAGCGTCGGAGGTGGACACACGAGCTGAAGTCAGAGACACTTTCTGTTCATCTCAGCTGATACTGTCACTCGGATCGATATCACATTAATGTATTCCCCTCGCGCTCTCCACGGGGACCTGTCTCCTTTCATCACCTCCGCATCATCCTCTCATTTCTCTTTGGCGTTAATAGAGACTTTGCAATTTTCTGCTTAATAGCAACAGAAATGAAATTCAGTTCAAACATCGTCCGATTGTATTTGCAGAGAACGAGAATGTGAGTAAGTTTGGTGACAACAGAAGCCACAGCTCGGTTTTTCAAGAGCTCAATATTTCTTGCAGAATGTCTTTATTGCTTCATGCATTTTTACTTTGGAAAAAGATTTATTTCGTGGTCTTCCCCCCGGCTGCCGGTGTCCTCCATCACAGACCTGATAATGGAAACCTCTGGCAGATGGAATTGTTTTGAATAGGCTGTGTTTTCCCTGATGAAACACATTCGTTTCTGCTGCTTTCCCTCCTCAGACGTCCTCGCAGGGAAAATGGTCTTTTCACAGCTTCCCCTCAATGTGTCAAAGAGACAAAATCTGCTCTCGGAAAATTTAATTATCACAAATGGTGAGGTGGAGGAGCCGGGGCTTGCTCAGGCAGGGCCGCCCTGTTTGGTTACAGCCAGGAATCCCCCCCCACGGCGTCTTTCTCTGACCTCAGCCGACTTATTTGAGCTCTTTGCTTCAACGTACGACAGCAGATCATAGAAACACTCAAAAGACACCAGCTCATTTTGTTATCTAGGAACAAATAGTGCAGTGTTGTAAACGTGTGTGTTTGTAATGTTGTGTTGTCTTGTGTTGATACTTCAGAATTATACCTCATCATTAGTGAGTCGTCCTCAAACTCTTCTACAATATTCTGTCTCTTTTTACTGTTTGTGTGCAGAGATTTTTATAAACAGTCTGTGGTGCAGAGGGAAGTTATAAAACTTTGTGTTCATCCGACCTGGTTTATCTGCACTGAAGATTTTATAGTAATAGTTTTTCAATAAAATTAAACTGAATTTGCTTTATTTTAGTTTTTGTGGTTTATATATAAGTTTGAATGATTTCCTGAACTGGTGTTATTGTTTCAAACTGTTCCAGAGTCTGTTAAACAACCGACACAATCTTCAGACATACGTTCACAACTTTTCAAAATAAACGCTCAACAAAAGCCATTGCAGCTACGAACGTTGTCTCTAAACTACACATTTACAGATGGGACAGTGACGAGCGGGAGGAGGAAGTGGACCAAACATTTCCAATTAATCACAAGATAAAGATTCTTTATTTGCTCATAATGCGGCTTCATCTCATTCTCCATAATGATGCCATTCGTCAGTGTCTGACTGTTGTTGTTGGAGCTGTTATGTAACCATGGTGATGGCAGCAGTTTAATCTCACAGTTTAGATTCATGCGGATGAACATCTGACCTTGATGTGGTCGTCACATGTCATTCTGAGCGGGTTCCCTCAAGGTGAACGGGAGGAGGCTCCTCTGAGGCCGGGACTCATCTCCTGGAATTTACCGTCCCTGCACTGTGTGTGTGTGTGTGTGTCTGTGTGTGTCTGTGTGTGTGTGTGTGTGTGCGTGTGCGTGTGTGTGTGTGTGTGTGTGTGTGGACTGAGTGAAAACGATATTCACTCAGTGCAATCACATTTATTTAATTTCATTAGAGTGACACTGATGGAAATGGCTGCCGGTCCCCACGACGTCACCGACCTCACAACCAGGAATATGAATAAATGGGATCTTTGGAGCCACAGACACTAACGCCAACGATTCACCCAACAACCATTAACATCTTCATTTGGTGCATTTGGCGTTGAGTCCCTGCAGAGTGCGTCTTCTAGTGTGCGTCAGCGTGATGAGAGATGATTTCCTCAAGGCTGCAGATCGTCACCCTCAACAGATTCTCAGTGGCAGGTGGAGACTAAAGAGTGAAATACAAGTTTCGCCTGACAGAGAGAGAACTGCACTGATTCCACTTCCAGCACACAACTGCAGCTAAAACGGATCTGCGTGGACGGTAACAACTTTATGGACGATAACATGATCGTGGCCAGAAAAACACCAACTTTAACATTTATTTACAAATCGACTAAACAAAACAAATCAATTTGGTTCTGAATCTCGTTTTTTTTATTATTTATTTAAGATCACTAACATTGTGAGATGTTTTATCGACTTTTTTTCCTTTAGTTTAAAACGTTCTGGTTAAGATGGACGTTTGGGATCAAGTCTAAAGTATAAACTGTCACTGTCCTCGTTCTTCACCCCACATTAATAAGCAGACCTGAGTGTTATTAATCCATTTTTAAAGCCACTGGTCCAGTTAATAAATACCTGACATCAGATTGTCGAGGTGATGAGCAGACTGACACTCGGCTCTAATAACTGACAAGAGTATACGTGGGATAGATGAGGACACAGCATCTGGCCCTTTCACGCCTCATTGACTTGATGGAATACTAATAAAAGCCATATGACAACAGCATACTAAGTGAGCAATTAATATTCTAAAATATTCCCTGCGCCGCATGTGGCACAGACCTGTTCGAGGCTCCCTCACCGGCAAAGTGACGGCGCCGTCTCTCCGGTAAAGAGGAGATGTCCTTATTAACCTTTTCTTTTTCTACCCTGCAAGTCTCATCTCAGACGAACCAGCGTGTTCTGCTGGACGCTCACGTGGCGGCTGACTGTCGTCCGGTCGCCTGCAGTCGTCCTGACAGCAGATAAATGATCTCCTCTGAAGCCGAGTGGTCAGGAGCAGTTTCTGTCCTTACCTGGTTCCAGATGAAGGGCATCGAACAAGTTGTGTATAATCAAAAGGCTGTGATGACTGAAGTGTCAGGGACGTGCAGATTCGTTTTGTTTTCAGTGACAGAAAGTGTGAGGTTGTGTGCAGAGTCTGCAGGTTGATGACAGATCCATTGGCCGGACGGAGGGTGGACACACAAACCATCGTACCTTTCAATATACAATACATTTGTTATTGGTTTTCAGACAAAAACTCATTCAGTCATGTCACATATCTTCCAACAAGTTTCATGGAAATCAGTTCAGCGGTTTCTCTATAATCCTTCACACAAACAAACACAGAAACAATCACACAAACAAACAAACGTTAAGGGGGAAATCAGACTCGGACATAAAGGCCTGAATGATATTAAACAGTAATGAGGCCTATTACATGATGATAATTCCATAATGACAGTGACCGAACAGAGAAGTATAACCTCTGCATCACGTCATTGAATTTCACTGGTTTTCCTGTTGTTATTCTTCTTTTGCAGTTTTTCTCTGCAGCATCTGAGGACGAATGTGTTGTGTTGGTTGCAGAGGAATTGTCTCTGGAGACACACACACACAGACACAGACACACAGAGACAACTCACACACTTATTATACGTGCCCGTCTCCTGGGTATCCTCCGCCAGACAGATAAGCGGCGGCAGAGGAAGCCCAGAAAGCCTCTCTGATAGATGATCGGCGGCTGCAGAAATTCAGAGCAGATTTACATCAGCCTGCAGTGAACAGGAGGCAGGAGCCTTCCTCTGGGCTCCCCCCCACCAGCACCTGGCTTAGCTTTAATGTTTCATTGTAGAACCTCGGTCGTATCCATCTGTGGAAGGTGACTTTATTAGAGCTGCTGGAGAAATGAGTTCGTAGAAATACAGTTTGAGCTGAACTAACAATCAACTCTACAAAGATCTTAACACTGTGGAGTCTGAGGTTGTTTTTATATTGAATCAATAAGGGAAACAGTTGTGTCAGGAACTTAAAACGTTTCTAAGTGAAGATGGAATGTGTGTGTGTGGAAAAGAACCTTTAAGGATGGAAGTACAAAATGTTGGTCGTGCAACTCGAACACAACATGTTTCATGCTTGGGACACGCAACACAGCCAGTTGTCAAGCTAACGGGACATGTCTGCTGTCATTAAAATATAAAGACCACATAAAGGACCATGATGCAGTTGGGCAAAGCAGGACGTCGCCCAATCAAAGTCAATGAGCAGCAGCAGTAATTCCCAAAAGGTTGAACCTTTCCTTTAAGTGATCCTGGTTATGTGAGATTTGTCTGTTCATACTTCACCTTCCATACAACACCTCATTATAAGAAGCTTTAATTAGCTGCTTTCATCTTCTGCTGCTTCACAAGCTTCTGATAAAGAAATGATATAAAGAGGTAAAGAACGTCGACACATTAAAGATCATTATGCGACAAAGGAACCGTTTGAACTGATCTTTACAAGAAGCAGCTTGTTTACATCTTAAACAGCAGGAATATGTTAATGTTTATGAAAGATGTCAAACAAGAAGAATTCAACTACAAACCTTGCAATATTATCGAGACGCAGCAGTTTTTTGTCTCATGTTTTACTTAAAACATTTTTAATCTATTCATGCTCCAAAATAACACAATCTTCAAGCACATTATATTTATCAGGTTAGAGTTCAATCGAAATCTA
The DNA here is from genome assembly GCF_009819705.1 of Hippoglossus hippoglossus. NCBI lineage: Eukaryota > Metazoa > Chordata > Actinopteri > Pleuronectiformes > Pleuronectidae > Hippoglossus > Hippoglossus hippoglossus. Next base: position 26,683,707 of record NC_047154.1, read on the forward strand.
ACTCTTTAAACTTAAGTTAACTAAATGATGCCTTGACTAATGCTCTGGGTTTGTCTCTGTGGGAGGATATCTGGTGTTTTTGTCTGGTTTTCCTTCGTCTCTCGACATCAGCTGCTGAGCTGTCTCCTCCTGTCGACACCCGCTGCATCGCGGCGTGCCGCCTCTTCACACGAACAGCAGGTCACTTCGAAAGCTGCCGACCCTCCACGTCCACTTGAGGGGTCAGGAAAGAGCAATTTGCATTTTAACGCAGGGAAAAGCACGAGAGCTCCTGAACAGAGAGGCAGGTCCAGGATGCAGACAAATAGATTCATAATCCTGTACTGATGCAGATCTGATGCATTATATTCCATTCTTTGAAAAGTTTCACTTCATGAACACGAGGGAAATATGTGCACTGTGAACTCCAGCATGATCCGATTATTCAGATTAAAGGTGTCGTTTTTCCTCACGGTTCATGTGATCAGACATAAGAAGTCAGTCTGGTAAGTGAACCAAAAGACAAGCAAAGGTCAAACATGAGGAAGCAACTCTAGGGCTGTTTGTGCGTTTATCTGGTGTCGGAAAAATCTGAGAAAAACGTGAACGCAACCTCAAGTCGGAAAACAAAAAGTCGGACAGTTGGTGAAAACTTTGGAACACGAGTTTCCGACTTGTTGACGTCATCATCACTTAAGAACTGATTAAAATAATTTTACAATTTGCTCTAAACAGAAGCTTTTAATGTGAACTTCAAATATTACATTTCTGTTAAATGCAAAGTACATCTCTGTCCATCAAAGTTCCCCATAGAGTCCCAGGTGTAGTGTTGACAAATGAAATCGTCTTTAACCTTTTAATGATTCTAGATGTTGTGCACAGAAGCAGCGTGAGGAGAATGTATCTCTGCACTGGTCATGAGCTCAGATTTCATGCGGCCGGCTGCAGGTTTTGCAAACCTCAGTCTTTCTTGTGCTTCATGAGACCATTGGACTGTGAAGGACGTTATAAAGTCACTTGTTTCCTGCGCAGGTACGACGAGCAGAAGACATTTATAAAAATGTTAAACGACGCTGCCTCCTGATCCAGAGGAGGAGCCGGTGATGGATGCAGCGCAGTAGGAGGAGATCATGGACGTGACGCTTTGATCGATGTATCCCTCCACACAGCTGCTGCAGAGATATAGTGCCTGCCATGTTCAGGCCTCATTGTTTAATCTAACACATCATTTGCACGTAGGCAAAGGTTAACGAGACGCCGATAAACCATTCAGTGATAAATTCATCATTCTGAACTGAATCTGTCCCAAAAACTCACACACGCTGATTCACAGAGGAGGAAGAAGGTGCAGCTGCAAACACAAACTCTCCAAACGTCTGATAAAAGCCTTCAGGAGGTTTTATTCCTTGTACTTTCCTCTTGGTGTAATTTGTCTGTTTTATCTCAGCTGAGGCGCTGAGCCGACTTTGGGGGCATGTTTCGACAGCCCCGACATCCATTATCAGTCCCAGGCAAACCCGTTTAGAAATTCTGTAAAGGAATTACTCAGGAGGAGAGGAGATCGCAGTGATGCTGTCACCTCCTCCTCCACCCACACCCCCCCATCGCTGCTCTTTAATTGGGCCGCTAATCAATTAAAGCCTGTGTGCGAAAAGATCGTCTGAGCCAAGTGCATAAATGAGGCTGGCAGTCGGATGTGTGGACACGGAGAGGAGACTCTGACTTGGTGTTTCATCCTGAATCATCTAAACTGACGTAGTGACTGAGATACAGGGTTTGTCTTGTGTAACATCCGTGTTATGGGGTCTGTGCATCAGGAGGTTTGTGACGTAACCATCACTTCCCCCTGAACTGGGACTTTTTGTGGTGTAAAAACTTTATTTTGAAAGCTGATGCCTCTGATAGAAACACACTTTCTATAAATGTTCCTGGTGAAAGTTCCTGCACTCGAAGTGTAAGCGTTGAAATAAGATAAGAAAAAGAAGTCAACATCTATATAAATATATCAAAGGCCAAAACTGATTTTACAGCTCGGGAAAATCAATCCGTTTTAATTTTTCTGTCACTTTGAGAGCAGAACTTCTTGATTTAAAGTTCAGATTTTGGAATGCTCTCACTCTCGTTCGCAAAAATTGTAAAAAAGTTAAAAAGAGAAGCAGCGTGATGAGAAGAGTGCAAGCGCCCAGGTTGAGCGCGAGCAGAGTGAATCTGAGCAGAATCAGGAAGTATCTGAGTGCGAGCGCAGGGTTTGAGTGAATCTGAGCGTTCAATCAATTAGTCCTGTTCTCAAACTGAGACCATGATCGTGATGAATGAGAGAAAAGGAAAACCCATAAGATCCTGATTCCCAGACGCTTCAGTGTTACTACCTGTACGTCTACTCTGGTTTCCTGACAGATCAAGATGCTGCTGCTGGTTTGATCGTTGGGATCTGGACCGTGAATGTTTGACATTCACACATCAGCCGCAGCCGAGCACTTAAAGAGCCGCATGACGTGTAGGGACTGACAATGTCGAGAAGCACGAGCGTCCATTTCCACAGTGATTAAGACCATTTAATAACTTCATCCTGCAAATCAAAAGGAGAGCGGGACGACTCCGGCGTCCGGACTCAGGCTAAAGCTGCTCAGTCGTCCACCTCCTGCTTTATTCTATGAAAAGATTAAAAGGCTGCAGAACCTATTGACTCAGATTCCTCCTGCAGGTAGAGAGTAATTAATGTAATTAGACCCTGTATCTCTGCTCAGGCCTCTTATCAAAGCTGCTTCTTTATCGCTCCTGGAAATTTTAATTAGAAAAATCTTTCTAATTAATGATTGAGCAAAACGTAAGTTAACTTCAAACAGTTGATTCCCTTGTTAATCGATGGCCGGAGGCACTAAAAGAGAAGAGATGGATTCACTGAAGGACCTAAAGCTCCAATAATCATTTCCATTATAGAGCAAAGTCACTGTGGTTCAATCTCAGTGTTTCCAGCAGCTCTGGTAAAACCACAGTTCCCTACAGAACCAGCACCAGGCAGCAGACACACACAGATCCAGACATCAAGCTGCTGAAGAGAAAAGTAGCTTTGTGAAATCCTGACTTCCTCTGAATCAGAGCTTCTGAGACCATCATAGGCAGATTTTTAATCTTCTGCAGCAGATTCTAATGTAAACTCACGAACCCCTCAGTCCTGTGCTGGCTGCTGCAGCGTGTCGGGCGCTGCAGGCCGAGGGGCGGGAACGTAACCATGGTGCAGAAAGAACAAACAGGAAGCTCCACACCTCAGACACACAACGAGAAACAGGATCCACAAAAGGAAACGAAAGGAATACTACATTTATTTTTATTTATAAGAATATGGGACAGGCTACTTAAAAAAACCTTAATTCAGATTAATTAAGGATTAATTTCACATCCTATTTTAATCATGTGTAAAAGTTTTGCTTTTTAATCTCTAAATCAAAGTGTCTATTTCCTAATGAATGAAAAGCAGATTTGCAGAAATGCCTGAGCTACATCACATGAACATAACCCCCCCCCCCTCTTCCCTCTGGTTTCTTCTCAGAACTTTGCGTCTGAGCAAAGAGGAAAGAGCGAGCTGGCCTCGGCGGTCAGGAGGGAGCTCTCTGATTGGCTGCTCTCCTCTCTGAGGTCAGCAGAGGTCCGAGTGGCAGCTCTGGATCTTTCTTCCAGAGGAACCGTGAGTCGATCTGACATCACTCACCTGTTCCTGAAAAATGACGTTCTGCTGAAATTACCCACGTTTTCTCTGCTTCTCCAAATGTTTTCTGAGGAAAATGACCCGGAGCAAATAACTGACCATGTTCTGTTCAGTTCAGAGCTCGTTGTGTTTAGTAACAGTTGAACAGTGGAGCTAAAACGTGTATTAACTGTTAGTATTAAAGTACGAAAGAAAGAAATTCACCAAGATGAGATCAGTTATTCTTATCACCTCTTCCGATGGGCGTACACGTTCTTTTATTATCTGTTGTTTGTATTCATGTTTGGTCTGTTTTTATTGTTGTGTATCTGTTTTTATTTGTATTATTTGTAAATGCAAGGTGTCCTTGAGTGTCATGAAAGGCCACCATAAATAAAATGTATTATTATTATAATTATTCTCACACGAGCTCCGTTTGTTTCAGATCATTTCTGTGTCATTCATTTGAAGCTTTTTGGTTTTTATAAAAACTACAAAATAACAATGTGATTCTAACTTTCAATAGAAAAATGATGCATTAATTCCTGTTATTCATCTTGGTGCTGCCATGTGTTGTTACAGATTTATCACAGAAACCTTCTTCACTTCATTGAGACCTCTGCGTTCCCCGAGGAACGGAACTGACAGAAGAACTGAAAAGGTTATTTTCACCTCCCGAAGGAAAAGAGCTCAATGTATACATGTTGAGTATATATTATTATATATATATATTTGGTGATGACGTTCACAAATCATGTCGCGACCCTCCTTCTGTGGCCTGTGTCCAGGGGGTCACGACCCCTGGTGTGCGAACCACTGCAGAGGAGTTCATGACCTTCGTCCATCTTTATAAACACTGATAGAAACAAATGAACCCACATGACACAACAAGCTTCTTCGCTTTTTTCTTTATTTTTTTGTAGCTTTTTGTATATTTGATATTTTTCCCTTTTTTCTTGCTATCCCTGCGTTTGGCACTAAATACTGAGGGGACATGTTAGATTGTTTTAAAACAAATGTCTATTCAAAGCCTTCATCTTGCGGCAAGCAAAGTATGAATACAGCTAATAAAAATAAAGGTTTACATTTGTCCTGTTTACTTTACACATAAAATAAAAACACTTTTGGACCCCCTCAAAAACGGGGGTATTAAAATATTTGACATTTGTATCACAAATCAATGTAATGAGACAAAAAATAAAACCTAAAAACTGTACAAAAATGATAAAATTCATTTTAAAAATGTCCTGCGATCAAATGATGCAAAGAGAACATTGCTCTGCTTTTACTGACCATGAACCGAATTCAAATGAAAGACAAGTTCATTTCTTCTGCTGGATGAAGTTCAGATTGACTTGATGTCGGACATGAGGGACCAGAGGGAAGTTGGGGTTTGGATTCACCACAGAACCTGATGAACGAGAGAATCAAAACAAAAAGTCAGGTCATTGTCAGCAGAGAACAAGTGAGGATCTATTTTTCTCAGCAGGAATAAAAACTGGAATTATCGTCGTGTGGTGGTTTTTTCTCCACCAGAGACGTATATGAGGTGACTTTGACCTTTGAACTCTTATCAGTTCATCTTTGAGCCCAAGTGACAACTGGTCAAAATTTGAAGTAACTCCCTAAAGGCAGACTTGAGATATCATGGTCACCTTTACCTTTGACCCCCCAAATCTGAGTCCTACACCTCTTTTACACCAACATTAGCAGGTTTGCTACATGTGGGTGAACCTGCTCAAATGTTAGCACGTTTAATCAGTTCATCCTTGAATGTTTGAACCAAAATTGAAGAAATTCCCTCACAGGGTTCTCGAGATGTCATGGGATGAACAACTGTAAACATGTCTGACCTTGGGCCATGAAGGGTTTTCCAGGCTGGAAGCCTCCGTTGCCCTGCTGGATGAAGTTCTGGGGCATCCTGTAGGGCCACGACGGAGGCAGGGCGTACTGGGGTGTTTTATTGTGCTCCCACACACGAGAGCCTTGATTCACACCCACAAACTGGGTCGGGTGACCTGACTCTGTAGAGACGAGATGACAAATACACACTTGGTGACTCACAAACAAGACAAAGTTCAATAAAAGTTAGACCAAAACACACATACGTCCTCGTCAAATCCTCACCCGTGTAAAATGAGTGAAAATATTTTAAAAAGCAACTTAACACCTGAATTCAGCTTTGTTTCTGTGCGAATGAAAAGTTCCATGTAGGAAAAATCTGTTCATTTGTTGACTTACTTAATGTTATCTGCTTTGTCACATTAGCTCGATGCAGCAGCTGAGGCTCCATAAACCTCTGAAGAATTGAACAAGTTAAAATTCCCACATCTTCCACAAATGAATTGGAGCTAAACCCCACAACAAATTGTGTTTTAGGATTGGGTCACTTAAAGTTTAGTGTACAAATTACACACTAGTTCCTGTAGCTGTATAATTTTTCCATGACAAATATCGTATGTTTGTATTAGTTTATATCTCTCAGGTCTTAATTTGTTGTGTATATTTGACTGATGTAAATTAACAATGTGTATTCTTATAAAACTATGTGACATCTTAAGTTTTGTCCAGTTCTCTCTTTTAAAAATGGTAAATGTCTAGATCTAAAAATAAAATGGTGAAATAAAAACGAGGGAATCCGATGGACGTTCAGTAAATGACAGTAGAACTCAGAGCAGTGGAATTAGTGTGAAGTTGCTCTTTGAAGATACGAGAAACAGAATCCCTCCCACACACGGTGCCGCCACAGTTCACCCGTGAATACCTGACTTGACAACAGTGCCATTTCCCATTAGTGAGCCAGGTTGTGCCATGTGGTTGTGCCAGTGTCCTTCTCGTCCTGGCCCACCGATGCCCAGCCGCCCCCCCGCCGGCTGAGCGAAGATGATGCTGGGGTCGTTCAGGTTCATGGGACCGGGACTGACCCCTGAGCCTGTGGGACTCCCGTTCCCCGACGCAGAGCGCAGAGCGAATTTCAGGCCGGGTGGGGAGGGAGCGGGGTTAGAGGACGTGGCGAGGACCGGTCCATGGATGGGCCAGGAGGTGGAGGGGATGTGAACCGGGTGATGAGGCAGCCCCTGGGACTGGTGTTGGTGGGGGGGCAGAAGCCCCAGTGCGGTGAGCGCCCCCGGGTGGTACGGGCTTGGAAGAGGGTTGGGGAAGCCAAAGAGGGACAGGGGGACCTGGGGGTGAGCTGGCTGTTTCGGGGGACCAGCAGAACTGGTCTTACTGTGGGAGGACTGAGGAGAGCTGGAGGACTGGGAGGAACTCTGAGGGACAGCGCAGGGCTGTGGGGAGTAGGGCGGAGTCTGCCGAGTGTCCGACTGTCAAGAAGAACAAAGGAAAAAGTATTAGAGTAAACAAAATGAAATCTTTTATATTCAATCATTCCAACGGGAGAACAATTCAAGTTGAAATAGTTTTATGAACATTTTACTTATGATTATGACAAATATTTGTTTTAGTCGTTCAGTGACTGCATTGTACAGAAAACATTAACTGATGAAAACTATCTCCTCACCATCTATCGCTTATTCTCACATTCTCAATAAACATCTTAAAACTTAACCTCCCTGGCAGAGGTAGTAATAAAGTGACTATGAAATATAATGTTTCACTCAGTTTACAGGAAGTTCCCTTTCACTGTATTTGGATGGACACAGACAAATCTAGAAGTTTACAGGAGAAGGTATTTTAATAATTCTTTGTAACGTGGACGTCCTGTTTGCTGTACTCACACACTCGGAGGGTTGTCTGGTTCTTCCAGGACAGTCTGCAGCCGCCTGCGGGATGGGGATGGACTGAGAGCTCACCATGGCTCGTACCATGTGAGGAACTGTGAAGAGCAAGCACTGTTATTCAACACTGGGGATCGTAATAAACTAAACTGATGTTTTAAAATGTGTGAATTAATGAGTGAGGCTGCTTTCACTTGTGAAGTAAGCTTCTACGAGTCTGTGGTCACCTGGTGCTCCGGCGGCCCTTTGTTTGAGGTGGCGGTACTCGGGACAGTCCCTCCGTACGTGACCCATGTCCCCACACAGGAAACAGCGTCTGTCCTTCGACTCGCGCTCCTCCTCTTTAATGTCCTCGTCTTTGTCGTTTTCCTTCTTCTTTATCCTGGAAAAGACAAAAACAGTCAGGAATACGTTAAATCTGAACGTATTTAACGTTAGGTAAATAGTTAGTAGCTAGTTCGCAGTTACACATTAATGACCTCGGTTAGATTCACTCAGTATAATCTTGTTAGTAAAAATCCAACCAGTTAGAAATAAACCTTTTTTTCCCTCTGATTAAATTAATCGTAAGATGATGAAGTTTCCCTCGTTCTCTTTTTGAGAACGAACAAAATAGAATCTATATCCATTTTTAACATATTTATTCCTTCTCAGTGTTTTCTTGTGTCGAGAGAAACATTTCCCTGAATGAAGGATGGACAACCTGCGTCTTTTCGGACAGTCTTTCATGTAATGGCCAATCTTCCCACAGATCCTGCAGCATCTGTCATTGGGCGCCAACTCGCCATCTGTCAGCACCTTGGAGTCAAAGAAATAGTCCTGCAGCAGAACACGGGAGAGAGGGAGCAGATGTTTAAGATCAGGAATCAGGATCAGTTTCCTCAAGAAAAGGAGCAGACAGAATTAGATTATAACATTTAATCAGATTTTTTGGAAAGACGCACCACTTCAGTGCCGGGGATGGGGTAGAAAGGAGTTCCGAACAACTTCCTGCCATTTATAAAAGCCTTCATGATGAAGTTTGTCACTGCAGGAGGAAAAAAAGTGTCAGCGTGAGGGACAAGGGGAGTTTTAAAATGTTTTATAACAAGAATTCAACAGCAGTTAAAAAGAAATCTAAAATAAAACGAGGATGCCGGTGTTGATGTGCAAAAACACATCATTTCCACAGAATTAAACGTCATGTCCCTGTTTGTACTGTGCTTGCAGGCAGGCACTTTCTGTGTACCTGCTGCACGTGAGCATTATGAGCTGGGAATATCTATTTGTCATCATGGCCGGACAGAAGCACTTACTTTTGCGAGAAACTCCAGCACCAAGATTATGATTCAAATCAAAGGGATCTGTGGAGAGGAACAAATGAATGAGAAGGACCGACGAGACTGAAGCAGGTAAAGACAATCAGCTGACACGTGTCAGCACCTTCAATAGCGATGCATTTGCTGGTCCACTGTTTCTCAAACGTGGTGAGGCGTTTCCTTTGGCGGATGCTGATGACGTGTTCTTTGAAGTCGAACTCTTCCGTGTAGAAGCGCAGGAGGCCCAACCACAGCTCCCCAACCGACTCCGTGTTCGGCTGCAGCACAGAGAGACGCCGACGCTGCGTGGACAGAACAACACACACTGACTACAAACTTCAACAGCAACAGAGCGACAGGAAGGTGAGAAGACAACACTGCGTTGTGCGTAAATTTTAGTCATTGTGAAGTCGTTTTCATTAAACGCACCAGATCCTCAATGTTGTCAAAAAAGAAAGCATTCCAACCATCGACCATCCGCTCAGGAACAGTCTGCCCGTCAAAGATCTAAAACACCATCATACAGAGATGATTCAAAACTAAAACACTTACAGGTACAGATTATTCATGATGCTGCAGTGATTAACCAGTGACAGATACCTCCTGCAGGACTGGAACGACTGGTGGCTGCCTCTGCTGAAGGAAGTAAAGCACCATCAGGATGTAAGCGTAAGATGATAGACTTCCTCTGGATGCATCTCCAATGTCACAGCGCTGTGAACACAGAGGCAGGTTAGAGACAGTTACACTGTGGTGTCTTGAAGCGCTCCTCGAAATCACAGGACATCCCCAAAAGACCAGTCGCACTGATCAGAGGGGGCACCAAGAGAAACCATCAAAACCTCAATACAGCTTTTGTTTATTAGTAGGATTATGCAAAAACTACAAAACCTATTTCCATGAGATTTTGTGGAGGAGTAAGACAAGATGCAAGTAAGAACCCATTCAATTCTGGTGTGGATCTGGATCAGGGGGCAGTTCCAGGAATGTTTTGGTTTTTCAACATTTGAGTAAAAAAATGAATGGATCTAGATGAAAAATCTGGATCTAGTAAATTTTAATATAGTTTGGTAAGAGGACTGTTGGGCCTTAGCAAAGTTATGTGGAATTCTTATTCCAAAAGTCTAAATTATTGCCCGAACATACGAGTTTTCAAACCAAAAAAAGGACCAGCGGCGTTTCCAAACGTCTCCATTTTAGGAGCTTAAAAACACAGAGTAGTGTGGAAGTAGCCTAAGCTGTTCTCATCAGGCAGGCAGAAGTGCTTAGAGTTGCTACATCAGTTAGTCCTCTCTGACATACCTTTGCAAAAACCTTCATTGTGTATCCAAGGAACTGCACACGTGGATCCAGGGCTGCATACGCAGCCAGCATTCTGGTGTTGTGTTGAGCCTACAGAGGCGATACATCCACATTTATTCACAGCACTCATCAGTAAACACGTAACATTCTGGTATGAAAACCTTGTTCACTCACCAGAGTGTTATAAAGGCTAATATCTCCCTCCAAACCACTCTGTCTGTGCTCAAACTTCACAATAGGCACTTTAGCTGTTGTAATAGGCAAGATGTTCCTCAAACCTGTGACGATGGAAAAAATAGAGCCGTTTTCAGACATGACCTGTAGGTAAAGTCCAGAGAATCGGGTACGGACTTTACCCGAAGTTTGCCGTTCACACATGCACAACACAGCAGGAGGTTCACAACAGCAACAAATCCTCTGCATTATTCAGGCGAGAGGTGGAGCAGCCGGGTAAAGCAGACGGAGACAGGAAGTGACGCATTAACTCCGCTGTGGAGATCATGTGATCATGTTTACATCACCCCGACACCGCCGTGAGCTCTTACCACAAACTCTCTAGACAACTTTGTCTGTGTTTTCTACGATTGTGTAACCGTCTTTTCACCAGGAGATGTTTGTTTTCTTTTGTATCTTATTCATTTTTGTCGTGTGTGGTCTCAAATTAGATTCTCCTGACTTTCTACGGACATTATACTACTCACTCTGACTTTTGCGTTTACACATGCACCTCCTCTGGAGAAAATGCGGAGGATCTGCAGAGTTCAGTGCATGTCTGAAAGCAGCTTAGGAGATCACAGTCTATCAGGTCCATACTTGACATACATCACATTTTCATGAAGAGGTAGAGAGATTTGTTCACGGTGAGTTCACCTGTATGCTTCTTTAGCACCTTTGCAAGACCTTCAATGATCTCTTTGCAGTTCAGCTTCTGTTAAGACACAAGTGTCAGAAAACCGGTGTCACGTCTCTGATCCGCTGAGGAAACGTTGAGTTGAGTCAAATGTCGGAGCTGTTGTGTGTTTAGTTTTCTCTACCTCGGCAGTTTCATGACCCTCCAGCGTCATGCAGATGTCCAGGTCACTGTCGCGGAAACCAAAACCATTTTTGGAGGAACCAAACAGGCAGAGCTGAGCTTTATCTGCGGGTTCAGATACAGGAAGAGATTTAGATTTCTATTATTAACCTTCAGTTGTTTCTAAACTCTGTTAAAACAAAACCTGCAGATGTTTCACACTACATGGGAATCATTTTGTCTTGTTAACTGCTGGAAAGCTTTCAACTTGAAATGAACTGAGGAAGCATCAACAGTAAACAACGACTGCAAATTAACACCACAAACAGGGAGACAACAGCAGAGGCAGTAAAATCACGTCACTGCAGACACACATTAGAAGAAAAGACCCGGTTCTCTCTTCAGAGATGAACGTTCTGGAACATATGTCGAGCTGTATTTTAACCTCAGTGCTCACCATTGTACTCCTTCCTGATAAACCTCTCCAGGCCTACGAGGATCTGCTCCCTCTTCTGCTGCTCTACAGGTGTTGGGGACAATTCATCTATAAACAGCAGAGCAGGAAACAGTCACACAGAGACAATTAATTCAGGCAAACAAAATAATGTGCATCAGCAGCTGTTTGGGTCTATTTAATATTTAACATTTAATGATTCTAGGTTCAGAAAATGTGCCCTGTTTGTTTTTCTTCATCATAATTGTGGTAAACTGAGGATTTGGAAAAAACAAGACATTGAAGATGACAAGATTTAATCTAGAAAATAATCTGCAGCAAATCAGTAAGGACAATACATAGTTTTACCCTTAAAATCACATAATATTGATAACACTGGTTCAGTGATATAGAAGGTTTTCAAGTTCAGAGAAAAGCCGAGAACACTTTTTGCACGACTCATTTTAGAGTCTGACCAAATTTCATTGATTAAATCAACTTGTTTTGTGCTTTTCGTGTCCAGTGATACTCAAAAGTAGAAGAGATCACATTCTGTATGAAAATGTCAATTATCAGTTTCATAATGGCAGTGAGTGTTTACGTTTTCCTAAAGAGAATATAAAGTGAGAGAAGAGTCAGAACTGCCCTGTTGCCTACGTACAGAAGCACAGTTTACAGAGCCCGTCGAGAATATCTCTGAAGCGCTCGTTCATGGGAGGCAAAAGCTTCAGCTCAATCTTCTTAAAGTCTTCGGGGCAATCGTCCTTCAGGTGACCATCTCGTTTGCAGATGCTGCAAACAACAGTAGGAGGCTGGAAGGGGAAAAAAGTTTGTATATAAAATGACAAAAAGTCCCAAATGCTGTGAACTTGACCATTTACAAAAACTCACTGACAAAAACATTGTGACATGTTGAGTAGTTTGAAAATAACATTTCTTAAGGTTGATCACAGAGCACGTTCATAGCAACAACAACTGGTTCTCCAGTTTGAGGTCCTGCGAACTGAGTCAACTTCACCGGACATTGAATAAACAGATGTGCAGCAGCGGCGGCGCAGCTTCAGGGTTCTGAGGACTGAGTCTCGCTGCCAGTTTCAGAAAGAAAAGCTGCAACCAGCACTAACACAGGACAAGCAAACATTTTTAAAACTGTTTGAAATGGCCACTGCACTAGTATAAAATATAATTTACAGAATTTAGTAAGTCTGGCTGACTATTTATTATACATTATATTACTTAAATAAAGGGAAAATGGTGTTTAACATTATTACCTTCCCACCAGTGAAAATCATCTTGTCAAACACATAGTGAAGATCCTCCGATGAAACATTCTCCTCCTTCTCTGAATCATCGTTTTCCTCCTCCCCCTCCTTGTCACTGTCCAGCAGGCCGTTGGGGGAGAGTGAGGGTCTGTTCCCCTCATTGAGAACCATGTCCATGAGGCTGGCATCTAAAGTCCTCTCGTCCTTCTTTTTGGACGAATCTGAACCATCTTCATCGTCGCTCTCAGGCTCCTCATCCTCCTTCAGCCTCTGACTTCTTTCACCTTTCTCTTCGTCTTCCTCCTTGTTCACAGATGCTGCCTCCTTCCTCTCGGCCCCTTCCAGTTTCGCACCTTGCTTGCCGACTCCTTTGCTTCTCTGCGGGCCCCGGTGACCCCGTCTCTGAGGGCACGCAAAGTATTTGTAAGCGGAGCGGAAGCGCTCCTGGATGTACTCGAAAACCATTTGGCTGTTCAAGCTTCGTGCAACATTCCTCTTCAAGGCAAACGGATCTAAAAACAAAAAGGACAAAGACACAGAGTGAAGTTCTGTTTTTTTCTTAAAGCCTTTATAGATGAAATTTCCAACAGAGAGGTCTCCTACCTTCAATAGCGAGCCTGCGGCGAGGCCAGTTCTTGGTTTCTCTGGAGAGGAGTACCTTTAAGCGGATGCTGATGATGGATTCTTCAAGCGCAAACTCCAGTGTGTAGAAACGCAAGAGCTCCAACCACAGCTGGCCCAACGTCACACCTTTACCCAGGTCTAAGGTTAAGCGGGTCTATGAGGGAAGGTAACTGAGGGTTAGTTAAAAGCAGACTGAGAAGAATAATCAATACAGCCCTTCATAAGAGTATGATGAGAATTCTAAATCCTCATACTGTGGGTGCTGTATTGTGACTCACCAAACCCTCAGAATAATGAGAATCATCAAGTTTGCTCTTCTCCAGTTTGGATCTACTTTCTCCTCTGGCCTCGTTTCTGTTCTCCCCTCGTCCGTCTGTGGAGCTCGGAGGTCTGTGCTCCCATCGCACAAACATGTCCAATGCAATTCCAGTTAGATGATACTCATCCACGTGTTTCACATCGAAGCCTTCGATCTGAAAACGCAAAAGAAAGTAAAGCTATCAGAGAGAAGTGTTCAAAAACATGACTGTTTTTAAAGAGCCAGTTTCCAGAACCAAAATGATACCAATGTACTAACGCACATCATACTGATAACTTTACCCTATCACTAAATGCCACAGGGATAAAAAAATCACTGCAGATTTGTGACAATGATTTGGTGCAGGCACATTCTGAGAAACGTAGCTCATGCAGGTAGCTCCTTCAGAAGACTCGACAAACCTGCTCCTCCTTTCCGTATTTAGACTCGTACATACCACACTAATGGGGCCTCTGCTGCCGGTTATAATAGTACTATAATTAGACAACCGTCTATAATTAGACTGAACTATTATTCAAAATCAATACTCGACATTTAGCTCAAACATCAAAAATCTAACTCCGATTCTTGTACAGAATTAAAGGAGTTTGTCATCTACCAACTGTAAAACTACTGAGCAGCAACACTTAGCAGTTAAACCCTGTGTTTCACAGCGAATTATTAAAGTTACGCATTTTTCGTATCTATCGAAGTCGAGCAGTTAATTAGATCTAGAAGCTTCATATCCTGAATTAGCTTCACTGTTGTCAAAATCTATTCTCTGCAGATGCCGCACAGCGCAGCTACTGATTCACGTGTGAATGGTCCGATCCGTCTGGTTTAACCAGCACAACAGGAAGCTGTGACGCTCCCCAGGTAGAGTCATGACACTTACTTAGAAATACATACTGGCCTCGGGATGCTATTTATTGGAATTACTCAATCGTCAACAACCTGTGGTCTGACATTTAACACATGCTCTAACAGCAACTCGTCGCACTAAAAGCCTGAGGCGCCAAAAAACAACTACACTCGTTTTGAAGAGAAAATCTAGAGGAGAGAAAATCTCACCTACACTTAAATATTAAAGAGGCATTCTTCCTGCTCTGCCCTAAAAAGTAACTGCCAATTATATCAAAACACCTTCTATCTTTTATGCCAGAAATGATAAATGCAATCCTAATTAACAAGATCATCTTCATTACACCAGGCTGTGACATTAACACTATCAAGTTTATTTTCTGAGATATGTTTTGAATTTCAATGCATTTCTCCTGCTTTATAAACTCAGGAGACCTTCCATTTATAAAAAGAAGATGATTTCTCATTTAAAAAAAGGTCCTGAACCACAAATATTGGGGAGCAGGCAGGACGGCACTAAGTTAAGTTAGAAATTCACACAAATGTCACTCACAGGGAATTGCTATTATGTAGAAGTAATTAAAGTATGCAGCCAGAAAGATAAATGAACAAATATTTACACTTACTATTTTTCCATTAAAATCTGTATGTCTCTGTCTATGAGCAACTAAATGTGACAAATGCTGAGGGGATCCCGGCCTGGTGGGATACGTCCCTCCAGGGAGTTCTGGGTCGACCCCTGCGTCTCCAACCAGGTGGGAGCACCCACATCCTGATAAGAGGCCTGAACAAATCTAACAGGCCCTTTTCAAAAAGGAGCAGCGGTTCTACCCTGAACTCTTCCCTCTTTAAAACCTCATTCTTTTAGTCTCTACCACTCATTCATTCATGTGTTTAGAAAAAGGATTAAAAAAGTAGAAACACTGAGTCGCCGAGAGGATGAGGTGTCAACCTTTGTTACGTGTCATTCTCCATCTTACTCCCTCCTCATTTCCTGTTATCTCTCTACTTTCAGCTACTGTATAAGAATAATAAAGAGAAAGAAAAATAAAAGCTATCTGCTGAGGAGGGTGGAAACAGAGGAGTCCTGAAGAGTGCAACACTTCACCTACCCAGCGGCCCAGGTAGACGGGGAGGATGGGCTCTTTCCTCTGCTGCAGGAAGAAGATAACCATGAGGGCGAAGGAGTACGAGGGAATGCCACCTTCAGACTGGCAGTCGATGTGACACAGCTGCAGAGATCAAAACAAATAATTGGTTCAATTATAAAATAATCACTTGTTATACTGTTAACACTAAGTCCATTACACAAAACAGTTAATTTTTCAGTGTTTCTTTCCTCTTATGTGTTCTTAAGTTTTTTTTGTGAATGTAAAAAGTCAAAAATCCTCCTTTGAAATCCAACGTGTCAAGTATCATTGAAAGACTCTTTAAAAAGCAAGTTTACAAAAGAACTCAGACCTTAAGCATTTGCTGCAATGTGCAGGAAACTAAAAAAAACACTAAAACACACTTGAATATCTTTATCCTTTCTATTTCTGCTGAGGTGTCAGTCGCTCGCTGCCTTACCCTTGCCCAGTAGCGGAAGGCCAGCACCAGGGGGGCCAATCGGGGCTCCAGTTTAACCAGGGCTGCCAGGTGATTGGTGGTGAGGCAAGCAATGTCATTACCTGCACTCACTTTACAGATCAGGCCGCTGCACGGAGGTAAAGAAAGACAGCAATGAAACGCTGGAGAAAACATTATTAAAAAGGAAGTTATGTTTTCATTGTTGGTGGTCTGTTAGCAAGAATAAACTAAAACTGCTGAACCGATATCATTGAAACTTGGTGGAAGGGTGGGGTATGAGCAGAGGAAGTATTAATTCACTTTTGTAGCTGATTTGATTAAGATGGAATTAATTAATTAATTAATTAATTAATTCTTTCTTTCTTTCTTTCTCTCTTTAACATTGCAAGTGAAGAAATAAAGCAGACATCTTCATGCAATAATCTGGTATATTTAACATTGCATATCTACTGAGTGCCATTCTGGTTCTTGTTAATTGTTAATTAATTCTGTATTTTACTGCCCACTTGTGGCAGTAGCAGGCTGTTGACTCTGGATATTAACTTGACTTTCAGCCAATGCTGCTCATTGTTGAAGGTCTTACAAGAAACTTTTCATTTTTGTTGATCTCTGCACCTCTGTGGACCAAAGCGGTGGCGTTTCCACTGTGACCCGTTTTAAAAACCTCGGTCCAGACATGTACATTTGTTTTGGAAGGAGTTTTTTTTTTTTTTTTAAGACACAAATACTGAACATATTCATATAAAAAATGAATACACATAAAATATGAACCCATTTGTAAGTAAAGACAATCTTCTAACAATATTATAACTGACTGAACATAACCATTGAGCATTAAATACATTTATTCAGGTACGAGAAACCACACTTTCCCCTCCTCTTATTGTGGGCAAATGGAGACATCTCCCCAGTTGTCTCATTCACCATTTTAGTTCATAAAGAGGCAGCAATATTGAAATAAGGCCATTTGATTAACCAGTTAAAAACTCCTTGTCGGGGCTTTAATGTCATTTTCCTGAATGCGACCTAAGGCTGGAGCGTGACCCTCTCAGCTTATGGTAAATATTTTGAAGATCCCCGTAGCAGGGACCAAGTTGTAGTCATAAAATGTCCTTTTCATATTCAACAATTTTAAAGTTGAAAACAAATATATTATTATAATAACAATTATAATATAATAACTACATACTGCAAACTATAACTTAAGTAAACTCCATTTCTTGGTATGTATGAAAATATGACAACTAATTAAACACTAGGGAATATAAATAAAAAAACACTGTGCATTGGTGCATTGAAACCAACACTCACCTGATTGCGTCCCGACAGAAAACTGCAGGAACTTTGGCATGAAAATCTGACTCCACCTCAGAAAATTCAGCTGAAGAGGAGAAACGAAACTGTGAAAATGAACTTCAGTAAACTTTTAAAAACACAAATTAACTGCAACAACTCGGGACAATAATTATGGATACGGTCTTAAAGGATTAAAAATGTATACAAGATTAACGTAGATTATGAATTTCTAAGCAATGCATCTTGAAAATGTTCTGCTGTGTCCTCATTTCTTGCAGCTTGCAAACACCACCTGACACACGCACTTTCAAGGTGAATTCCCCATGAATTCCAGATCAACCCCATGAATTCCAGATCAACAAGAGGAGCCGGTTTGAGCCCATGAATAACATGTAATTAAGTCTGATGTCCTAAGTACAACTGTAAAAGCACTCACGGCTTCTTTTGAGGATTTCCAGCACTTGAATCAAGACCTCAGGTTGTGTCATCTGGACGGACAGAAGTAATTAAAGAAGGTGAGAATGATTGACATGTTATTACAGAAAACACTTTCTTTGTTTCGTGAAACACTAGAAGCTGACTCACTGAGGGAGGGTGTGTGACATCAATATTGATATCACTTGACTTGAAGGCAAATCGCGTGAGACATGAACCATAGAGACGGAGACAACAAGCTGCAAAACAGAGGAAAAGATATTTAGGAAACATGCACTGACTAAGCTGCATATATAAATGAACTGATCTGGAACAGTCATCCTGAAGAGGGCAGCAGAGTATGTGGAAACTTCTTGAGGCAACCTCAAGAACCAAAGGCTTTAAACACAATTTTATTTACTGTATTTATTTGTTTATTATTTAATACATCTTGGACTGTTTTATAGATAGATCACTTTATTATATTTTAAATATTCATTCTTATATTAACACACTAACAATAAGAATTGTTTTCAATCCTACATTTTCATCTGTTTTTACTCCTCACAGCATTTTATGATATTATCTTGTTCTCGTCTCTGTTAGTATTTTATGATTTAATCTTGATAGATAGATTCCCGCTGGCTGTTGCCATCTCTGAAGAATAACCGGACCGAGGATGAGGAAGGTCTCATTTCAGAAAGACTTTAAATTCAAACGTTTGTCAAGACACTTCCTTTTTAACACTATACAGACAAAGCTGAACGACATCACAGCATACAACCTGAGAGATGCTTCTTTATGATCTCCTCCATCTTGATGACCACAGCCTTCCGAACTTCAAAGTCTTCCTCTGAGATCCCATGCTGTCTTGCTGTTTCTATGACGGCCACGTCCACAGCCCTGAGCTGGGCTGCGGAGGGCGGCGGCAGAGCACGCAACTCGTTCTCCTCCTGTTTTTCCTGAGCAGAAAATATAAATACCTCAATCCTAAACCTTTTCTTTCCTAAGAGCATTAATAAAGTTTAAGTCCGAGGACAGCCAACACAAAGTAATAATACCCGTACCATGATGTTCTTCTTGTGTCTCTTCTCCTTGATGTGTTTGTGTGCTCCTTGAATGTTCTCAATGTGCACAGAACAGAGCTTGCATAAGTATTGATAGTTTGGGTACTCAGGGGACTGCTGTCAAAAAAGAGGAAGAAGCAAAAACCATCAGTTGTTATGTTCTCTCGCAGTTTGTCATCCAGACAATCAACATCATATCCATTAACGATGAAATGCCTTTTCCAGCACTCTTAGTCTGCAAAAAAGACTTTAAAGTAGCGTTTGAGACGATGATTGACAATCAAAGCAATGGGAGAGATATTAAAGCAGATTACAGCAGATTTTCATTGAGGAAAACAACACTGAAAAGGATTCTGATCCAGACGATGTTCCTGCTGAGCTGCTGACCAAGGCTCAGTCAGTAAGAGACATGTTTGAGGAAGAGGAGGCAGGAGTGGAGGCATCTCCACAAGTTGGCCAGATTTGCAATATGCACCTGAATAAGCATGAGCTGATGTGGAAAGATTCTGCTAAAAACAACCACTTCTGCACTTGTGTTTTTCCCCTGATGTGAAAGTCTGAACATCTTTTAAAGACGTGTGTATGTTGAACCATTCATATGTACAATCATACGTAGATATTTGAATTTCATAGTCACTTTGTTTTTGTCCAATTTTGACTTTAACTAAATGAGTTAGAATAGTTATGCGATAGAGACCAACTGTCACCTGACAGATGCCCAATGCCTCCCAGGCATTTCCTGTACATCAGGTATACATGGATAAGCTACTTACTTTGAGCAGTCGGTGGATGTAGTCTCTGTAGAGGCGCTCCTCTGCCTGTCGGAGGCCCAGCTGTTGCTCTGTCAGGGGTCTTTCCTCCACGGTGGGTCTCACCTCTGTGGCCTCATCAGACTGATGCATCAATGCTGCAGCTTTCACCCCCCCTACAAACAGCCAAGAACATGCAGTTTACTTGACCCACATTTGGTGATGAAGAAACTACCATCTCAGGAAAATCATTGTGCAAACCTACCATGGGACTTTTCCTTTGCAGGAGTTATAACGGGGCCCTTGCCCTGCACTGCGAGGCCCCCCTCAGGTGTACCAGTCACAACAGGAGAGGTAGTCTCTCTGTTTGCTGAGGGGCTGCTGTCTGCAGAAAAAGAGGCCCTGGAGTCAGGAACCTGTGTCGACAGTTGCTGTTGTGAGTTTGCCCCTTTGCCTCTCTCTCCAGAACTTGTTCTTCCAGTCAGTCTATTCAGCCTGGTCGGCCGTCCTCTCCTCTTTTCCTGGGGAGTGTCTGTGGTATTTTTGCCTTGCCCACGGCTCCCCTGGCTGCCTATAATCTGGTCATCCTTCGCACTGGTGAGGTGTTCTTTGCCGCGAGGTGCAGGTTTGGGGCCCTCTCTCTGCGCAGGAGCTTCTTTATAGGACTTCTCGCTGGACAAAGCTTTGGCTCCTCTCTGAGTCTGATTGACGGATTTTACTGGACCTTTGGACTCATCCATCCCTCCTGTCCAGCTGCTGCTGCTGTCCCTGGTGGAGTCAACACCACGCTGAGGATTACCAGGCAGGCAGGCCACCTGAAATCTAGGTTTAAAAAAAACAAACCAGGGCTATCAATCTAAGTAGTCGGAGAAACACAACACAAAGCATTGAGACAGTCTGTTCTGTTTGTTTTACCAATTCAGTTGAAGATTCAACGTTTTAACATATGAATAAATTTATCAATTATCCAAACAGCTAATGGAAAAAACTTCCTGTACCTTAATTAATGAAATACTTCTTTCAGATATACTGTCATTAATCAAACAATGGCAGTGGAGAAGTAATGCAAGATTATAGGGGGAAATTAAAAAGGTTTTTAAATGCATGATAAAAAATGGCCTGGTTGATGTTTATGTGTCAAAGACTGAGACGAATTAGGGGACAGTAAAAGTCACTTGCTTAGTTTTCAGTGCCTGGAGCAGCATTAACGCGACTGCAGGTACATCTTTGAAAACTATTGCAGCCGCAGTGAACTGTAATTGATATATATACTTATAAAAAGGAGAGCGGCACAAAGTCTACACAGTTTCTTTATGACACTTCTTTGACATTGCTTGTAATAAAGAGCAGAGTTGATACTGTTAGCAGAATTAGTCAGTGACAGAATGTAATGGCAACAGTTCTGGTGACTGATTAATAGCTCGAGAGCTGTTTCTCTTGCATGTTATTATGTAATGACACTTCTTTGGGCTTTCAGAATATGAAAGGGGGATTTTTCTTAAGAATGTGTTATATTTCAAAAGCTAAATCGTCAGTTGATGGATCAAAATCAGAAGATAAATAATAATTGTTAGTTTTAGCCAAAATACAGATTTACCAAGGTCTGTTGAAGAATTCATCAAATTCTTTACTCTAAGTAAAATTATAGGGGTGGGCGATATGACCATAAATATATTTCACTGTATTTGTCAATGTTTGCATGGGGGTGGTATTATATCACAGTATTACTTTATTTTCAAGTTTTGGGAGCAGAACCCTATCCTGCAAGGTGATATCCTTCCATCTCTTACTAGTCTTGTCGTATATGGCGTGGAAGCGGTAAACGATGCCAGGAGTGACACCGGTGTGGTTCTGGGACGTGCTCTACTAGCGCTGGCTGTCTGCATGCTGGATTTAGCCTGGGTGCAGGTAGCCTCCTCACATTCACAGTGTGTTAGTTTTAAAGTGCCGCTTTCAAACAAAAACTTAGTGGTATGGACGTGGCATCGGAGGCGGACCACAAGATTCAAACCACTCATCTGCACAAATAATTGGAAATCCTGATTGAAGTTTGCCAAGAGGTACGGAGATGAGCCGCAAAGGCTCTGAAACAAAGTGTTCTGGACTGAGGAGACCAAGATAAAGTTCTTCCAAAGTCACTGAAAGGCCAACGTGTGGAGAAAGAGAGGATCTGCTCATGATCTAGAACACACAAGTTCTTCTGTGAAGCTTGCTGTGGTGTCATATCTGGACCTGTGTTCTAATCTTTACACGTAAAACTCACGCTGGGAGCAGCAGAATGAATTCACAAGTCTACAGAAACATTTTGTCTGCCAGTTTACAGAGAAGTGATGCAAACCTCATCATGCAGCACGACAATGACCCACTAACACAACAAAAGGGCTTCATCAGGGGGAAAAGGGGAAGGTCTTCCAACGGCCAAGTCAGTCGCTGAACACAACAGAGCAGCATTTCACCTCCTGAAGAGGAGACTGGACTGGACTGGACTGGACTGGACGGGGGGGGGGGTTAGTAATGTTTTTACTTAAAGTTACGTTAAGACCAACTGCTCCTTTACTTTTGCTCAGACAAACGTGGTGTGATGCAAAAGATTCAAAGTCTGAAGCCGTAAAAAAAACAGGAAATAAAACCTGAACTCTTATCTGATATTATCATCATCTTTTGATCTTTAACTCTAATGTCTTCAGGGTGTGATGCAATCAAATTGTTGAACTCAAAATAGTTTTTTTTTTTTTTTTTTTTTTTTTAAAAAAGGGACTTAGTGACATGATTAGATTTTTAATAGTGATGCATCAATGCGTAAACAGCCTCTTTAGCCTTTCTCCGACATGAGCTCTGGAAAAGTGGGTCTGGATACATTCTGCTGTGTTTTCTGCAGGTTCAGGTGAGACTTAAGTAAAAACACAAGTGAAAGTACACACGTATCCTCCATAAATGTTCTTAAATGTTAAAAGTAAAAGTACTAATAGTGCAGAAAGATGGCTCCTTTTTGGGCTTTTATTATTATTATTGCTGTTATCATTCTTATTATTATAAGCTAATGGAGGAAGTGTACAAGTACTGCAGTAACCGAGGTACTTTCCACAGCTGCTGAACACCAACACGTCCCATGTGCAGAGAAGCGGAGCCGTGCTGGTGAGTTTGACCCGGTTCACTGGTGGTACTGGTCGTGACTGGGAGGTGTTGGAGCCGAGTGAGGCTCAGGTGGGACGGAGGGGAGGGGGGGGGGGGGGTTCGACACAAACCAAAGCACACGGAGAAGATCGACTCAAACAAACGCTCACCATTAAAACCAGAAGAGGATCCCCGCGTTGTGTGAAGGGTTCCCCGGGTGACACCCAGGCGGCTCTCCGCTCTCCGCTCGGCCGACTCCTCCGCTAGCTGCCCCGGCTGAGCTAGCTGCAGTTAGCCGCTGAGCCCCGGTCCGGGCTGTGATAATAAATAATCCCGGAACCGAGTGGTTAAACCCACCGAGGAGGAACGCCCGGTGCCGACACGACCCGCAGGAGCTGGAGTGAAGTCGCGGTGCCGCCGGGAAGCTGCTGTGGTGTCACGGTCTAACTGCCTCCGCGCGGCTGCTCCTCATCTTGTTTTCCTGATCCCACGGCCCCGCTCACAACAACCGCCGCCATGTTAGTTCACCACCGCGCTGCATGCTGGGAGTTACAGTGGCGATAAAGAGGGGCGTGCTGCGTTCAAGGACAACTGTGTAGTAAAGGACTTTCTTTCTCTCTCTTTCTCTTTCTTTCTTTCTTTCTCTTTCTTTCTCTTTCTCTCTTTTTCTCTTTCTTTCTCTTTCTTTCTCTCTCCTTCTCTCTCTTTCTCTCTCCTTCTCTCTCTTTCTCTTTCTTTCTCTTTCTTTCTTTCTTTCTTTCTCTTTCTCTTTCTTTCTCTCTTTTTCTCTTTCTTTCTCTTTCTTTCTCTCTCTTTCTCTCTCCTTCTCTCTCTTTCTCTCTCCTTCTCTCTCTTTCTCTTTCTTTCTCTCTCCTTCTCTCTCTTTCTCTTTCTTTTTCACCTTCTGTTTCACTTTCTCTCTATTTCTTTTTTCTGTAATTTTGCATTATTAAAACCGTTGTTATTGTTGAATTGTGACTTTATTCCTGTAACAGTAAACTCCCTTTTCCTTGTTAAATGAGGACTTTATTCTCCTGGTGGCAACACGACTGTTACTTGTCTTTGGTCTAATTTCACTACTTGATCAAACTCATTTGGTTGTTTGCTTGTGGGAAATGATGAAGCGACACAGGAAGTGAATGGAGGCTTTTATTTTGAAGTGCGGCACATAGACTGTATGTGTGCAGCCTGACTCCTGCAGGACTTCGCAGATCTGGTGCATGGTGATTTTAACAGTTTACAGAGAAGATGATGCTCTCCGGGCTTCTCACCGTGTTCCTGACTGTTCTCAGCTTCTCTGAGAGCAAACACAAAGACATGTACACCTTCAAGGTGGTGAACAGCAGAGGGAAGTTAGTTTCCCTGGAGAAGTACCGGGGCTCGGTGAGTCTTTATTACAGACTCTCTCTTTCTCTCTGCATGTCTCGACTCTTTGCATGAATGAACTCTGCATGGGAACTTCTTGTAGTTGCATGTCTCCTGTCTGACTCTGTAGTAACTAACCCTGTAGACAGAGGATCAGCTGATGTCCCATCATGCAGCCCCGCTGGTCTACGTGGCATCAGGCCTGAGCAGCAGAGTCTCCGTTCACAGCAGGTACCGAAGCCTTTTACGAAAGAAACACACAAACTGCGTTCTCAGGGTTTATCAGGACCCACTTAACTAAAACTGCTGTTTCCCTTTAATCTCGTAATGTTCGTTGCTTTTCTTGTTAAATTGCAACTTTTTTCTCGTCATATTAAAACTTTTTTTCTCATTAAATTCCGACTTTATTCTTGTAATATTGACTTGCTTCTCGTTGTTTTAAAATGTTATTTTCGTAAAATTATAAATTTTTCTTTACTTTAAATCATGATTTTTTTCTCATAATATAAAACCTTTATCTCTTAATGTTGTGGGTTTTTTTCTCATTCAAGTCGTACTATATTCTCGTAAAATGAACACTCTTAACCAATAAATTGTGACTTTATTCCCGTAATATTAAAACACTTTTTTTCCAAAGTATTCTAGGACACAATTGAGAAACCGCCACACACAAGTATCTGTTTTGTTTTTCATTGGTCCCTGATGAATGAAATCCTACAATAAATCGTGTGCTGCGTTCATTTCAAAAGACATCACGTGACAATAAACAAAATAGAGAAAGTATAAATTTGTGGGCAGCACAGGATTTATTTTACAGTAGGAGAAGCTGAAGTTTTCCTACCTGACCTTTTCAAATATTATCTTTAAATTGAATACTCCCGACTGACCTTATTGTCTCTCACATACATGGTTCCAGATTCTCCCATGACCACACAGTTAGTCACAGTATTTAAAGCACTTCTTATATCGTGTTTTTTCTATTTGAGATTTAGTATAACATACATATTAAATGAGATGTTCTGTGGTGAAGGGAGCTCCTCTCCTCCACAGACAAGCTCCTGAAACACCTCGTCCGAAGAAGTGTAGATGAAGTGATGTCACATGATCACAAATAATCACACAAATTAAAGTTATTAACCTGAAGATGAGAAGAATATGTTTCCTTTAAATCCCATGATTCATTTTCAGATTTGTCCGACTTTAAATTGCTTCCCTAGATGGTGGTATCACCAGTCTGTCAGTGTGCGGTCAGACTGAGAGACGATAAAATCAGAGAACGCATAAACTTACTTTATCAGTGATGAGCTGCTCTTCTGTCCAAACTCTCCTGTGCTGACTGAGCTGAAGCATGAAGCTGTAACATGTAGTAACCTGCACTAACAGTTTCTGTGCTGTGTCTGTACAGAGGTGCATCAATGACCTCTGCACTAACATGTAAGATAAACAGGTAAACAGCAATAAATAAAACAAATAAGTATTCATGGAAGTGGTTTTAGATGAAAGAAGCATCGTTATTGTCCATTATCATCCATCCAAAATAAGTGTTTTCCAGACACCTCGCAGTTTTAGACACATTAAATCAGTTATTAGTTAAAGGTCCAGTGTGTAAGATTTAGGTGAAAGGGATCTATTGGCAAAAACGGAATATAAAATAATCCTAGGGATGTTTTCACTAGTGTGTTTCATCTCAATTGTACAAATCATTGTTTTCTTGACCCTAGAATCAGCCCTTTATATTTAAATACTTTATATTTACATCAGGAGCATGTCCTACATGAAGGCAGCCATGTATTTTACAGTAGCCCAGACTGGACAAACTAAACACCTTTTGAGTTTTTATGACAACTGAAGCTACCACAGGTTCTCTCTCATGTTTGGAAGGGGAGGGTGAGGTGAGGGGTATTCAGCAGCAACATGACACATCACTACTAGATGTCACTACATTCTACACACTGAACCTTTAATAATTAATGTTTGTTTGTCTGTTTTACATTGCTGCAAATTAAGTAAGTAAAGTATTGTGTGGTTTTAAACTGCAGCTCAAAGAAAACTGTTCTTATTTGACATTTATTAATATCTGAAAACACATGCTAACAAACAAATGGATGATGTGTACAGAGTATGTTCTGTACGTCACAGGTGTGAAACAGCTCTTTTCACTCCCCTGGCTGTTGTTTGGTGACATTCAGTTTTAGTTTTACAGTATGTTTCTCTGGCTTCAGGTGTCCCTGGTGGTGAATGTAGCCAGTGAATGTGGCTTCACAGAGGAACACTACAAAGACCTGCAGCAGCTCCAGCGGGACTTTGGGCCGTATCACTTCAACGTGCTGGCGTTCCCCTGCAACCAGTTTGGGCAGCAGGAGCCCGGCAGCGACAAGGAGATTGACAGCTTTGTGCGCAGAGTCTACGGCGTCTCCTTCCCCCTGTTCAGTAAAATTGCTGTTGTCGGAACTGGAGCCAACAATGTCTACAAGTACCTGGTCGGTGAGTGACATGAAATGCTGGTGGTAGTTCTTTCTTAAATCACATGAAGCAAATTAGGCTGAAAGTCAACCAGGGTTCTATGAAAGACAGTGGAACCTGTTGGATCTCATCTTTACAAGTGACGAGAATGAGTATGACACGGAAGACAAAACACAGACTGTACTGACATCATTTATTTGTGCGGGTTCTTACGAAGTTGTAGAAGTTTAGGAGCAGCAATAGGAGTTGTAAGAAGAAGAGGTTTGTTGTGAGTCAGCAAACAATAGCAGAGACAAAAGGAAGGAATCATTAAGTGTCACTGATGATACACACAAGTTCACACCCTGTTTACTTTCTTTAATAGAAGATAATCAATTCTAAAGGCATTGTGGGAAAGCAACATGTGAGGGATTAGTGATGTAAGAAAAAAGGAAGATTCAAAGCTTTAAAACAATTAAAAACTGTAATATATTTTGAAAAAGTGCATAATGTCCTTGGAAGCTCTGAAAAAAGGGCATAAATAATAAAACGGTTGTGCGTCTTGAGGGTGTAATCTACCAAATGTCTACAGATCCAAAGTTTTGTAAAATGCTGGAAACAAGTCAGAGGTGGTGTCACCATTATTGGGGGCTCTTTACTGCAAGAAATACAATTCAGGGGGAAAAGAAAACAAGAAAGTTAGGAAGACAATGTAATGTACAGCACAGAATGTTTTTAAATCTTTGCTTTCTTCTTCTCTGCAGAGGCTTCTGGAAAAGAACCTGACTGGAATTTCTGGAAGTATCTGATTGATGTTAACGGCAAAGTGGTGGACACATGGGGACCAAAAGTGTCTGTGAAAGAAATTCGACCTAAAGTAGCTGAAATGGTGCGGCAGATTATCCTAAAGAAGAAAGAAGAGCTTTAACCCCTTGTTTCAACACAGTGTTTTGCAGTACGAGATTCAATACGAACTAGACGGACAAACGGAAAGCTTGTATGTTGTTTGTACAATATGAACCATTCAGTTTGATTCATAAAGCAAAAGCAAATTCTAATTGCTTTCGGAAAGCACTGATGTAACACCACTATGTTTTTACAAGTCAATGTTAAGTTGTATCAGGTGCATGACTTTAGAAACTGCGGTTTTATGCCAAAGAACCCCCGTTTCCCTGTTTGTAAATCATGTGGATTTTATGTCTGATTTATGGAATAAATTGTTGATACCTCCCCATTGAGTTTATGTTTTATTGCCATTAAAGTCCCCTAAACATAATGATAACATAATAATGACAATCCATAGGATAGCATAGCTTAAGATTTCTTTATTTATATTACTTTTTGGAAAACAAAATAACAACAACATGATTGTTAATAAAAAGCCCATACAATATATAAAGCAGTAAATATTTCATTAGTTTGTAATTTTACACACATTTATACTCATTTACATGTTTTTTTACCTTCATTAAATGTGAAAGTCCAATTTGAGTCATATGAAAGAGTCACCACCACACAAGGATTTATTAACATCTTAAGCAAAGAAAAATATAATTTAATAGATAAAAACAATTAAAACCATAAAGACCCAATATTGCTTTTCAAGGTCTCCCAAAAACTTAACTGAGAAAAAAAAAAGTGCTTTTCCTTGTTTGTCTTACAATATGCAATCATCTGTTAAGGGTGTGTTTACTGTAGACCTACTTTTTTATGCTTTAATCTTCTAACATTTAAGATCCGTAAAGTAGTATTGTTTTCTCTGTTATCTTAAATGACAATTATTTTTTGTGTAGATGTAATCATGCAGAAACAACACGTGTCAGAAATTGGAACCAGTAGATAACATTGGTTGTAACTAAACTGTCATCGGCTGTGATTTTGATTTAAATCTTGCACCTGTACTGACTGACCACATCATTATCACTATACCAATATGAAATAATAACAATGTTAAATAATGGAAAAATAATAGGTCTCCTCAGATGCCGCAATGTTTTGAAGTAGGAAACAAAGTGATTCAAAGTGTTTATGTGAGGTAAATTGTCCCATATTGTGGCTTTCATTTAAACCAGAAATTTGTTACCCTAATGTCTTTTATATAAAGTATTTGTATAATTTTCAGCAAAATATTGAATTAGATAGAATATGGTAAAGATTTCAGTGCATTTGAAATACACAGGTTTTGGAGGAAAACCCATAGTTAGTAACTTCCAATTTAATTGGAAACATTCCAGTCAAATTAAAGCTGATGAATAAATTTAAGACTTTACACTTTATTTTCCCCTTGGGGAAAAGTCTAAAGTCATTGAAGTTAAATTAGAGTTTTGTGTGCATAGTTAATCAGAGGTCATCTGGTGGCTTCATAGTTCCTTCATCCTATTCTAAAATAGAATGAAATAAAGGAATATAATCAACAAATGGAGCATTCCCATCCTGATATAACAGGCATCACTGGCAGAGGTTGGAGCTGCCTGTGTTGTTGAGTTGGAAGTTGTTGCTGGGGTGGAGGACATTGCTGTCGTTAGAGGGACAGTAGTTGTTGTTGGGAGAACAGTTTCTTCAGAAGATATAGTTGGAGAAGTAGTTGTTGTAGTTGGTGCAGTGGTTGTTGTTGTTGATGGGGTTGTAGTTGGTGCTGTAGTTGTTGTTGTTGGAGTAGTGGTTGTTGTCGTTGGAGTAGTGGTTGTTGTCGTTGGGGTAGTGGTTGTTGTAGTTGGAGAAGTGTTTTTTGTAGTTGGGGTAGTGGTTGTTGGAGTAGTGGAGGTTGTCGGGGTAGTGGTTGTTGTAGTTGGGGTTGTTGTAGTTGTGATAGTGGTTGTTGTAGTTGGGGTACTTGTAGTTGTAGTTGGGGTAGTGGTCGTTGTCGTTGGGGTAGTGGTTGTGGCTGTTGTTGTTGGGGTCGTGGTTGTTGTCGTTGGGATCGTGGTTGTTGGGGTAGTGGTCGTTGTTGTTGGGGTAGTGGTGGTTGTTGTTGGTGTAGTGGTAGTTGTAGTTGGTGTAGTGGTTGTTGTAGTTGGGGTAGTGGTAGTTGTAGTTGAGGTAGTGGTAGTTGTACTTGGGGTAGTGGTGGTTGTTGTTGGGGTAGTGGTTGTTTTAGTTGGGGTAGTGGTTGTTGTCGTTGGGGTAGTGGTGGTTGTTGTTGGGGTAAAGGTAGTTGTAGTTGGGGTAGTGGTTGTTGTAGTTGGTGTAGTGGTGGTTGTTGTTGGGGTAGTGGTTGTTTTAGTTGGGGTAGTGGTTGTTGTAGTTGGGGTAGTGGTGGTTGTTGTTGGGGTAGTGGTAGTTGTAGTTGGGGTAGTGGTTGTTGGGGTCGTGGTGGTTGTAGTTTGGGTAGTTGTAGTTTGGCTAGTGTTAGTTGTAGTTGGGGTGGTGGAGGTGGTTATTGTCATTGGTGTTGTGGTAGTTGGGGTAGTGGTTGTTGTAGTTGGTGTAGTGGTGGTTGTTGTTGGGGTAGTGGTTGTTTTAGTTGGGGTAGTGGTTGTTGTAGTTGGGGTAGTGGTGGTTGTTGTTGGGGTAGTGGTAGTTGTAGTTGGGGTAGTGGTTGTTGGGGTCGTGGTGGTTGTAGTTTGGGTAGTGGTTGTTGGGGTAGTAGTAGTTGTCGTTGGGGTAGTGGTAGTTGTTGTTGTTGTTGGGGTAGTGGTAGTGGTAGTTGTAGTTGGGGTAGTGGTAGTTGTTGTTGGGGTAGTGGTTGTTGTAGTTGGGGTAGTGGTTGTTGTAGATGGGGTAGTGGTTGTTGTCGTTGGGGTAGTGGTAGTTGTAGTTGGAGTAGTGGTGGTTGTTGTTGGGGTAGTGGTAGTTGTAGTTGGGGTAATGGTTGTTGTAGTTGGGGTAGTGGTTGTTGGGGTTGTGGTAGTTGTGGTTGGGGTAGTGGTAGTTGTCGTTGGGGTAGTGGTAGTTGTAGTTGGGGTAGTGGTGGTTGTTGGTAGGGTAGTTGTAGTTGGGGTAGTGTTTGTAGTAGTTGGGGTAGTGTTTGTTGTAGTTGGGGTAGTGGTTGTTGTAGTTGGGGTAGTGGTTGTTGTACTTGGTGTAGTGGTAGTTGTAGTTGGGGTAGTGGTTGTTGTAGTTGGGGTAGTGGTTGTTGTAGTTGGGGTAGTGGTAGTTGTCGTTGGGGTAGTGGTAGTTGTAGTTGGGGTAGTGGTGGTTGTTGGTAGGGTAGTTGTAGTTGGGGTAGTGTTTGTAGTAGTTGGGGTAGTGTTTGTTGTAGTTGGGGTAGTGGTTGTTGTAGTTGGGGTAGTGGTTGTTGTACTTGGTGTAGTGGTAGTTGTAGTTGGGGTAGTGGTTGTTGTAGTTGGGGTAGTGGTTGTTGTAGTTGGGGTAGTGGTAGTTGTCGTTGGGGTAGTGGTAGTTGTAGTTGGGGTAGTGGTAGTTGTTGTTGGGGTAGTGGTTGTTGTTGTTGTTGTTGGGGTAGTGGTAGTGGTAGTTGTAATTGGGGTAGTGGTAGTTGTAGATGGGGTAGTGGTAGTTGTAGTTTGGGTAGTGGTGGTTGTTGTTGGGGTAGTGGTACTTGTAGTTGGAGTAGTGGTGGTTGTTGTTGGGGTAGTGGTAGTTGTAGTTGGGGTAGTGGTTGTTGTAGTTGGGGTAGTGGTTGTTGTAGTTGGGGTAGTGGTTGTTGGGGTTGTGGTAGTGGTAGTTGTCGTTGGGGTAGTGGTAGTTGTAGTTGGGGTAGTGGTGGTTGTTGGTAGGGTAGTTGTAGTTGGGGTAGTGTTTGTTGTAGTTGGGGTAGTGGTTGTTGTAGTTGGGGTAGTGGTTGTTGTAGTTGGTGTAGTGGTAGTTGTAGTTGGGGTAGTGGTTGTTGTAGTTGGGGTAGTGGTAGTTGTCGTTGGGGTAGAGGTAGTTGTAGTTGGGGTAGTGGTAGTTGTCGTTGGGGTAGTGGTAGTTGTAGTTGGGGTAGTGGTAGTTGTAGTTCGGGTAGTGGTTGTTGTAGCTGGGGTAGTGGTTGTTGTAGTTGGGGTCGTGGAGGTGGTTGTTGTCGTTGGTGTTGTGGTTGTTATTTTTGGGGTAGTGGTTGTTGTAGTTGGGGTAGTGGTTGTTGTTGTTGTTGTTGGGGTAGTGGTAGTTGTAGTTGGGGTAGTGGTTGTTGTAGTTGGGGTAGTGGTAGTTGTAGTTGGTGTAGTGGTAGCTGTAGTTGGGGTAGTGGTGGTTGTTGTTGGGGTAGTGGTACTTGTAGTTGGGGTAGTGGTTGTTGTAGTTTGGGTAGTGGTTGTTGTAGTTGGGGTAGTGGTTGTTGGGGTTGTGGTAGTTGTGGTTGGGGTAGTGGTAGTTGTCGTTGGGGTAGTGGTAGTTGTAGTTGGGGTAGTGTTTGTAGTAGTTGGGGTAGTGTTTGTTGTAGTTGGGGTAGTGGTTGTTGTAGTTGGGGTAGTGGTTGTTGTAGTTGGGGTAGTGGTAGTTGTCGTTGGGGTAGTGGTAGTTGTAGTTGGGGTAGTGGTGGTTGTTGGTAGGGTAGTTGTAGTTGGGGTAGTGTTTGTAGTAGTTGGGGTAGTGTTTGTTGTAGTTGGGGTAGTGGTTGTTGTAGTTGGGGTAGTGGTTGTTGTACTTGGTGTAGTGGTAGTTGTAGTTGGGGTAGTGGTTGTTGTAGTTGGGGTAGTGGTTGTTGTAGTTGGGGTAGTGGTAGTTGTCGTTGGGGTAGTGGTAGTTGTAGTTGGGGTAGTGGTAGTTGTTGTTGGGGTAGTGGTTGTTGTTGTTGTTGTTGGGGTAGTGGTAGTGGTAGTTGTAATTGGGGTAGTGGTAGTTGTAGATGGGGTAGTGGTAGTTGTAGTTTGGGTAGTGGTGGTTGTTGTTGGGGTAGTGGTACTTGTAGTTGGAGTAGTGGTGGTTGTTGTTGGGGTAGTGGTAGTTGTAGTTGGGGTAGTGGTTGTTGTAGTTGGGGTAGTGGTTGTTGTAGTTGGGGTAGTGGTTGTTGGGGTTGTGGTAGTGGTAGTTGTCGTTGGGGTAGTGGTAGTTGTAGTTGGGGTAGTGGTGGTTGTTGGTAGGGTAGTTGTAGTTGGGGTAGTGTTTGTTGTAGTTGGGGTAGTGGTTGTTGTAGTTGGGGTAGTGGTTGTTGTAGTTGGTGTAGTGGTAGTTGTAGTTGGGGTAGTGGTTGTTGTAGTTGGGGTAGTGGTAGTTGTCGTTGGGGTAGAGGTAGTTGTAGTTGGGGTAGTGGTAGTTGTCGTTGGGGTAGAG